>NC_056735.1:1992445080-1992590080 GCF_019279795.1 Protopterus annectens
ATTACTAACCTGCCTCGCATCACAACAGCTGCAATCTGCAGCCATGGGCTTCCTGGTTCACAGCCCGGTCATCTGCCACTGTGAAAGACATAAGAGAAATATTTAGCCATACGTATCCATAATATACATGAGCTGGAAATTATTAAACAGGTAGTGGACTGATACTTACACACGGCTGGGACATCCCCATCTTCGTAGCCTCTTGCATCCACTGATCCATGAGATTACCCTTTCTCCACTTCAGTCAGCATAGTAATGCCTGACCTGCTCACCAGTTTGGGGTATGCCAGTGGCACTGGTCAGATCACAGGCGAGACGGTCCCAGGCTTCCACTTTGTATTGGAAACCCTGGTACTAGCCCAGAAGCAGTCTCAGGTCATGGTCTTTCACAAGGAGTCCTGCCATGACTCTGGACTCCTGGATGCCCCAGCGCTGCACCTGAAAGTGCACACCCTCTCTCATACCAGTCATAATGCCTACAGGAGGAAGCTGCAAACAGTTATGAGATGTATTCCCACCTGTTGGGTTTAAATAGGGCCGATTTACTACACTTTGCCATGACTGGACAGTTTTGAAAATGCTAAGCTATGGGCAATTCTGCTTGCCTAAGTTTGGCATTGCTTAAAGGGCTATACCAATGGGCAAACTGATTTAGCTGGCATAGACATTGCTTACACCTACTAAGCAGGGCTGTGCAATGCTTAGCATTGCTTAATTTTTAAATTGCATACTATTTGCTGTTTGGCATTGATTTATTATTCATTATATATTATATATGTGTTTGGTATCCATGTTTCAAGTGTACATACACTGTATGGGGTCCTTGTGTTTATTAGGGGATTTCAACACTTTATTGCTATGATACCTCACATCTGGGCTTAATGCAGTACCCCAGTTCACATATTTACATTATGTAGTAAGTTATACAACATAAAACTGTATATAGAGTCCTTTCACATGTTCACTTTGATTTTCCTATAGTGAGGATCTGTTTGGTGATATCTCAGTCCTATGTAATGCTGTGATGGCTTAGTGGTTAACTACTGTGATTGTAGTTTATGGGGTCCTGGGTTCAAGACCTGCAAAAGCTGTTCATTTTGTTTCTGTCCAGAACAGTGGATGTTGGATACAGAGTGATTAGGCACCTTTAAGCAATTGTAAACAGGTTTGCATGGATTTGTGTGATGGTAAACAATGCTAACCTCCGGTTAAATATGCTTACAGAGAGTTAGCTTCATTATTGCTTAACCTGTGTGCACATTGCTTACCCCCACACAAATGGGCTTAAACCCACTTACTACTACCTAAATATACTTAATCTTGCTTAATAGTGCTTACTCCCGCTTACCCAGCACTAATTTAGACAATAATGTAAAATGGTTGTTGGGAAGGTGGTGGAGTTGGAAACTGTATGGATTTATCATTCATTACACATTGTACCTTCAATTTGTATCCCTGATTCATGTGTACATATACTGTATAGGGCACTTGTGATTATCTGTGGATTTTACAATATTATGACAATGACACCTCACATCTGCATTTAATGCAGTACTCCAGTTCACAAATATATATTATTTAGTAGGTTATGCAACATAAAATATTGTTCATAAAGTGATTTGACAAGAAAAGTGGAATGTACTGGAGTGAGACTCAAACTGGGAATGACTGCTCGTAAGGCAAATGCTCTGCCCACTACACTATTGCAGTTCTCCTTTATTTACATATATCTTGATTTTTATCCTCTTGTGCCATTTAAGCTGTAATGCACGTAGCTAAGCAATGGGCAAACCCGCACACCTATGGTTAAATTTTTTCTGTTTCATAAAAAAATAGCTTGTTTATAATTTATATTTTAACTATTGCTCTTATAAACTAGGGGGGATGTTGCTGGGGGTATGCGGACACCTATGAGCAGTCCCACTCATTATTATTGCTAACCTGCTGTTCTTGCTTGCAGGGGCGTGTATATTCTGAGAGCTCTGCTCTCAGACACATCCCCTGCACTCATTCATGCTCTGTGTCCATTTAGGAGCTCAGGCAGCGTGCCTTCATTAATATGCCTGACTCACTGCTGTCCTGCTCCCAAAAGGCCACTTCTGTTTAGGACTAAGCCAGTCCTGCACACAAGTATAGTGAATCCAGGGGTTAGTCTATCTCAGGAAATGCCGCGAGGAAGGCTGTGCATACCTTAGTGTGCAAAGGTATAAGAAGGCCACACATCTCTCCAGTCCCCATCTGTGGGCCATACATACTTACTAAGGCCCTTAAAATATCCCTGCCCACTCTAAATCTATTAAGGGTTTCTTGGTTATCAGTGATAAAATGGATTATTCTTTGTCTGTATCTTCACCTTTTTGGCCAATGAGTGCAGCTGGGCACAGGCAGTTTTGGCTCAGCAAAGAAAAGCAGCTCCCATTGAGAAATAGCTAAACTGGAAGAAACAGCAAGCCTCATCATCAAATGCAAAGTAGATAGAAAAGGAGTGATTTCACATTTTATAACGCCTCTACAGATGGCGCAGAAATGCATATAAAAGGCAATGAATCTCAAATGGGTTTGGAGAGTTCTTATTATCATAAGAATTTCTGCCTCCATGACGACTTCACTCATAAGGCATTCTTAACATTTTTGTATTTTATAACTGTTACTGTGTGAGTGTATGTTAGTGCCTCTAATTATAGGTATACAGAAGGATTTCCTGAGCTTTTGGTTTGATAAGAAAAGGTGCCTTTCTTGTTTTCAAACTTACATTCCTAAGGGTGAAGGGTGACATTTAGCAAAGCATGTTTAAGAAAAGGAAATGATCTTGTGACTTTGCAGCAGCATCCATGGAGCATTAGACTTCTCAGAAGTATGTGTTTATTTTGTAATCTCTTAATTTTTTGTTGTCTTCCTGGACTGAGCCTGGAAATGATCCAGTGATCCAGCCTGTTTAAAAAATGAAAGAAATACATTTAAATAAAGGCACATTTGCACAGTCAGGTATTATTGTTTAGTTTTACTTTTTTAATTATAAACAAATTCAATTGGAACAAACATACAGCTATATGTATTTCAAATAGTTTATTTTTGCTATTATATCTCAGTCTGGAGTCCTGCCCTCTGCCTCTGATCTGTGCATGTTACATACCTGTGATAATCAGGATACACCTCTGCATAGTTCTAACTTCTGCCTTTGATCTTTGCATGTTACATACCTGTGGTAATCAGGATGCGCTTCTGAATAGTTCTGCCCCCTGCCTCTGATGTGTGCATGTTACATACCTGTGATAATCAGGATGCACCTCTGCATAGGATGCACCTCTGCACAGTCCTGCCCTCTGCTTCTGATCTGTAAATTTTACATACATGTGACAATCAGGATTCACCTCTGCTTAGCCCTGACCTATGTCTCTGATCTGTGCATGTTAAATACCTGTGATAATCAGGATGCACCTCTGCATAGTCTTGTCCTCTGCCCCTCTGCCTCTGATCTGTACATGTTACAAATGAGATAAACTTAGTTCTCGTTTCACCCAAATAATCATCTAAGGTGCCTGCCGCCACAAATACACAATCACACACACACACACACACACACACACACACACACACACACACACACACGCACACACACACACACACACACACACACACACACACACACACACACACACACACACACACACACACACACAAATACTGCACCAATTAAGGAGAACTGGAACATGTCATCTGAGTAGCCTCACGAGACTGGAGCTTTCACATTTAAGCCAAGCATGGATGCAAGTATTTGGTGAAGGAGTTTAGAAAAAGTTTTTTTATTAAACCATCTTTCCCCCACCCCATCTCTTATGCCCAAGTCAGCCCTCTGAAACCTAGCCCTAGGTAGCTTCTGTGATTGTCTTGTTCTGGATCCAATCCTGGATATTGACCCAGATTTTCTGGAAACATTCAAGGAAGAGTTGCAAAATAAATAAATAAATAAATAAATAAATAAATAACTGGTAGTCCTTCTTGAAAGACTTTTTCTAGTAGTTAATGAGTAGATGATTGCCATAAACCAACCCTGAGCTACCCAAAGAAAGTAAAAATAGTTGAAAATACCAGTGAGGAAATTTGCTAAGAGACTAACAAAACTAGAAACAAACATAGATCAGAATAAAAAAAGACTATATGTATACTTCAAATTACCCTACAGTTGAAACTCACTTGCCAGAGACTAGAAGAATAAGCACTCAAAGTCAAGAACCCACAGAATGCTGAAAATTCATAAGCTCAAATGCTGTGACTAATGAGTGTGTGATAATGTGATCTGGCAAATTAGACCTTTACCTGTACAAGAAATAAAAATCAACTGTTTGTATTAATATACATCAGAACTTCCATGAGGATAGTAAACAAACAAAAAGTCTGTCTATACATGGCCAATTGACAATATGACAAGCAATCCAAACTGGAGCATTCACCCAAGAAAACTTCAAAAGCTGAACATGTGCAGACACCAGGACATTTCTCAAACAATCCCAGTGACACATTTGAGGTACTTTGCTTGGAAGAACAGCAACTATTCTTTCAAAAGCAATGTTATTGCTTTTAGAAATTTCTGTGTCATACTCTCAGCCTTGTTTTCCATAACATGGAAAAATCATTATTGTCTCTGAACAAAAAACTCTTTTTAGATTTTGGTGGGCATTCTGTTGTTGTCCTCAAATGCTGTCCATCCATTCTATTCTGTTCCCTCACCGGAACAGCTATGACTGATATTAAACTGGATATCCTTCTTCACAAGGGATGGTGTATTCCTTTGTGCAAAGCCACTACACAGTTCTGTATATGAGGCACTATTAGATTAGTCCTAAATGAAATATTCAAAAAATCAATTGGAAACAATGGCGGCAATCATGTAATGCTGACAGTGCATGCATGTAGTGATCGTCCTAGGCTTTCCATATATCTACCAGTCTTCAAAGTATTTCCTCATACTCCTCCCTTAATATAGATTTCAACATTTCAAAGACATCTTTTATTTCTGACACAGCTTGAAATGATAACACTTCCAGCTTTTTCACATTATGTTAAAAGTGAATGCAACTTCTGTACTGTGGAGCCACATCAAGACTTTGTATTTTTTGCCAGATATTTTGCCTAAAGTGGAACAGACAATCCTAACAAATTGCTCCATTGATATTTAGCCTAACGCTCTTAACAGCATATTGTATATTGGGCCCTGTCTGACAAGTTGGCAGTGTATAGTAACTGAAATGCAAACTGCCATAGAGATAATAATAGAGATAATATTATGATGTTAAAGATTCTTACTCATGAGGCAGTTTATCAATGATATGGTTTTAGTTGTCCAGAAACAATGAACAAAACCATGTTACTGTACAACTGAAGGCATATGTCCTTTTGTCAAAAAGGTGCTGCCAGTTAACCAGTCTGTAGTGATGCTTAAATCATGGAGGTTAACTTAGTCTGGAAGGTGTAACACTTGATTTCCTGTGATGTCATCTGACATAATATTGTGTAGAAACTCTCCATTCTTTAGTGAAAATTATCTACTAGTATGCCGTCAGTTACTATTTCTTTGCCTACATTTGTAATGCAAGTCTTCCTCCTATCCCTGTTAACCTGTGGCAGCATTGCTGTTCGACTCAGGAAAGGCATGGCACTCTTGGTCAATGTACTAATTAGCACATCATCATCTATCAAATGGCATGTACCCCTACACATTCCTGCCCTCTGCCTCTGATCTGTGCATGTTACATACCTCTGGTAATCAGGATGCGCCCCTGCATAATTCTGCTCTCTGTCTCTCATCTTTGCTTGTTACATACCTGTGGTAATCTGGATCATAGGATCATACATGTGTTACAGCTAGGGCATGTCTTCTAAAGAACTTGACTAAACTGACCATTTGAGCACAGGAGAATAATATGCTGATAAATGGTTTACTATCATAATTCCGAAGTGCATTCGGTTGAATGCCGGTATCTCTAACTCCCAAGCGTGAAAGTGACAATGTCGAATTCCGACATTGCAAAAAGTACATCTCGAATTCGACCTCCAAACAGGCTTTAACATGGGTCGAGATAGGGGTGAGATTTGTACTTCGACAATGTCGGGTTCGACATTGTCACCATTCAACCCCCTGCCATTTGCTGTAGTGGTGTTGACAAGATGCATGTCAGAATTATGATAGTAAACCCTGATAGATACATATAAAACTAAGCATATGAGATTTGGCAGACATAAATTAAAAGGTGAGTATTTAATACAACATACAGTGATTGAAACTGTAGATTCATTTGAGGACCTGGGTATACGGGTAGATCCAGGTTTGAGTTTTTCTAATCATATCAACAAATTGGTTAATGATAGCTATAAAACTATATGTTGTAAAAAGAGTTATAAAGTCTGGGAAATCAGAAATTATGAGGTCATTGTTTGTTAATTACATCACACCCAAACTTGAGCACAGAATAGCAATATGAAAACATTATTAGAAAACAAACATGAGTAAACTGGGAGCAGTATAGAAAAATATACAATGGACATCCATGGATGTGAAAATTTAAGTTATTAGGAAAGATTAAAATATCTGAAGTTCTAAAGCATCTAATATAGAGGAGATCTTATTCAGGTATATAGCACGTTTACCAACAATTACCTCTAAGAATGTTTGGAGTTATCAAAAATTAGTAGAGAATCATCAGACAACCTATGCAGAAGATTGTGTAGGAATGAGAAGTGTACTAATTTGTTTCTGAGAGATCAGTTGATGCATGGACCAGCCTACCAAAATACATTAAAGCAAGCACTGGTACAGATATTTTTAAGAACAGCCTGGACACTTATTATGGGATCAACTGTTTTGGTATATTGGCAAGCTAGAAGGCCATGAATCCACGTTCTTGAAATACTTGTATGTATGTATGTATACATGTAAGTAAGTTTACATTAAAGCTTCCTCCTACAATTAGAAGTTTTATTCAAAGTTTTGCTTAAGCAAGAATGAAAAGATGATATTCAGAAGTAAAATCTGTAATGCAAATAACAGAAAACTAGCATTAGCCAACTAATATAACACTGCAAACATTAAGAGGTGTACAAAGAGACACTACAGCAAATGATGACAACATGAAGATACAGTTTTACCATCATCTGTGAGAGGTTGTATTTGTAATAATAGCTACGAGATCACCTGTCATTTCAGACATTTGTTAAATTAGTAATTCTGCACCAATGCCTAACAAGTTTAGACATGGCATATAAGGACTGTATAATCGTAATGCTGTGGAATTTTAACCACACAGTAGATATATAATGCTTAACAAATAATCATTATTAAGCTTTCACAATCAAAGGTAACTGAAAACTAGCTTAAAATTATTGGAACCACTCTAAACCATATGTTAATTTGTTGTGAGCAGACATCTAATTGTCTGTCTTCTCCTTATTCCTTATAGATATGAAGGCCTCTTAAAACCATAAAATATCATAAACCTCCTTCTTGGTCCTTTCAGATGATGTATTTGGGATCAAACCCATGCATGGGCATTTTAAAAGGGGTTGTATAAGCATTATATACAGTCATACATTGAGCTCAAATAATTTTTGTAAAAGAAATTTCATTATAATAGTCTACTCAGAAATGTTCCCAGTTAGAAAATATCTGACTGAGTGTTCAGTATTTATGAAACAAAGAAAAATGATAATATATACTTCAATTTTAAAGATGTTAAAAACGTTTTACTCTGAGTGTGAGGATAGAGCACTTTCCCATCAGCATGTTAACTGAGATAACTTCCACACAGATACACTGTTTAGCTAAGGAAATTTGATAAAAAGTTATGCTTTTTAAATTAAACTACAGAAACATTGTTTTTGCAACAGATCTGTTAAGGGGATAGTAAGGTCTTAGGTTCATAGGTTCATAGGAGGGTACTAGGCTATTGGCCCTAGGGCCTATGTAAGCCTAGCCAAAAATGTACCCTGGCTTTCGCCACCCAAGAAAATTATTTTCCTGTGCCCCTGTCAAGCAGAGCCACAGAAGTGATCCACGGGGTGAATTTCCTATCTCCCATCCAATCATCAATGTTTTTCTTGAAGAGTGCTAATGAGGAGCTCTGTTTGACATAGATAGGTAGTCTGTTCCAGAGTATGGGAAGTCTCTGGAACAGGACTCTATCCCTCCAGCATGTTCTGTTTATTGTGGTGATAAGGTTTAGGTCCCTAGAGCATGCAGCTCAGAGGGATTGGGATTTCTTTAAGTGGAGCATGTCCAACAGCTCTGGGTTTGACATAGCTTTGTATGTTAGGCAGAGATCTCCTCTGAGTAGGCGATATGCAACGGAGTAAAGCTGGACTTTTTTGACACGGTCTGCATAGGGCATCTGTTTGAGGCCAGTAATCCTCTTTGTGAGGTATTTCTGTGGCCTTTCCAGTTGTTGTAGATGTCTTGTGCGGTACATACCAAAAAGAGCATTGTACTCTATAATGGGTCTAATGAGTGATGAGTAGAGTGGAACAATGACCTCTTTTTTTCTGGTTGAGAAACCTTTTGTGATGAGGTGAGCCATGTAGAAGGATTTCCTGACCACTGTGGTGATGTGATTATCAAAGGAGAGACTACTGTCCACCTGTGTCCCAAGGTCTCTTATCACATTTTCAGTGTTAAGTAGACTGCCAGCTATGTGGTAGTTCACGGGTACAGAGTTTTTACCAAAGGGGATGACAATGAACTTTTTGGCATTGAGCTTCAGGCCATGGCTTTGACACCATGTATCTGTCTCAGTGTGGCCCTTTTATAGTATGTCCACATCATTAGGAGTTTCGATTATAGCTCCTAGTTTGCAGTCATCTGCAGACTTTGTTAGCCAAAGACCTTCTGTGTTAGCCTGTACTTCAGAGACGTAGATACCAAAAAGGAGAGGACCCAGGACTGAACCATGTGGTACTCCACTTGTCACTGGTCTGCAGTCGGATTTGAAGTCTGCTACTTTCACATTGTGGGTTCTGTCTGTGAGCCAGTTGGCAATCCATCTTGTGACATAGGGATTTATACCTAGTTTAGTGAGCTTATCTATTATTCCAGAGTGGGGGATGGTGTTGAAAGCCTTGGCGAGATCTAGATAAGCTGTGTGAACCACCTTACCCTTATCTACAGCTTTGGTGACTGCTTCAAAGAAGTCAATCAGGTTTAGGAGACATGATCTGCCTTTTACAAATCCGAACTGGGTAGGGTCTAGAGTTTGGAGATTACCAATGTCTTTGTTTATGAGTTCCATGATGATACATTCCATGACCTTGCAGACCAGGCTCGTCAGGCTAATGGGGCACTAGTTCCCAGGGTTTGTCGTGGCTCCCCCTTTGTGGAGTGGGATAACCATCATGGTGCGCCATTCAGTGGGCACAAAGCCTGAGGTGAGGCTATGACTGAACATGGTACTTAGATAGGGTGCCAGTTCATTCTGTAGTTCATGTAGAATGCAGCCTGGCATATTGCCAGGTCCCATGGATGCTGTGTTCTTGGCTTTGGAGAGTGTGTTTTTTATCTGTGCAGCCGTGATTACAGGAACATTGCATTCTTCTAGTATAGAGATGGGTTATTTAGGGGGTGAGAGGGGGTTAAAGTTAGCACTGAACCTATCTGCCAGGATGTTGGCAATATCAGTTGGTTCTGTATATTTAGTGCCATTGTGCTGTAACTCAGAGCAGATCTGAGTGTTGCCATTGAGATTCCTGACATAGCTATAGAATGCTTTGTGGCTGTCTTTAGAGTCAGTGACCATTTTTGTTTTTCTCATTTCATAAAAGTCAGTTGAATAGTGTTTAGTTAGTTAGTAGGAAATAATTAGGTCCTAACATTATTCGAATATTTTTCATTGTATGTGCTATGTAGAGAAGTTTCTAAAAGCTGAACTTCTTTCACTAGATATTGTAAGGCTTTGATTAGATCTCTAACCATTATAAAAAATATATATTTGGTTTAGGGTAGCCAAAGGTAAAATGAAGAGAGGATATATATATATATATATATATATATATATATATATATATATATATATATATGTATTCTTTATGTTTATTTAATGATGTTAAAATGTTACTAATCCTTTAAGTGCTGCTTAAATTCTTAACATGAAAATATAACAATTTCAACTTGATATGGATGATCTTGGAGTTAGACACAAATCTTCACTCTTCCATTTTGTTTGGAAGATGGGAATTTATAATATATATCTATAATAGCTCAGGTATGTTACTAAAGAACTTTTTTGTGGCATACAAAGAAGACTTGATAAAAATTAATGACTTTGGAAAGATATCCCTCTCCAGAATTGTAAATTTTGAAATTAATAGAAATTTTTGTTAAACCATTGTGCACTATATGCTTTAATTGAGCTTCATGCTTTAAAATACTTAAAAGTGAAACAATTATTAAAGAAGGTTATACCAAAATATTTCATAGTTCTGGGAGTAGAAAGTAAAAAAGTCAGAAGGATTAACCATTGAAACCTTTTGTCTAATAGAAATATGACTGTCTAATTTGTAGTTAGAGAATGACAAAATACGTCAATTAATTTTAAAATACAACAAATGTCAAATGAAGGAGATGAAGGAGATGCATACCTGGTCATGTCATCAATGAAAAAAACTTCATCAGTAATTTAAGTACCATAAACATGCGGAAAAGAAATCCAAGAAGTATTATGAGTAAAATAAAGACATGCTAAATAAATATTAAATAAGGATTGGGAATGGTCAACCTTGCCTTTTTCTGAAGTTATAGCTGAAGAATAACAGTATAAGATGCTGATGCCATGTGAACATTGGTCACGACAGTTTATCTTACATAGTACTTTAAAATGATATAAATCTTTGAAAGTGTCTTTGAAAGTGTCTGTTACCAATCATAAAAACAAATAGGCACAAGATAAGACATGTGGCACTGACACCATGTTTAGTGATAAATTCCCAGTTTGTCTGTCAAGTAAGAATCCGGTTTGAAATGGAGATGGTCAAAGTGATGAATTTTAAAAGATTTTTTTAAATAATTGTATATTAAAGAAAAGAAGTTAACACATGAGACCTGTAATTTTTGGGGTTAGATACAGCTATATGAGGTCTTGGAGTAAAAGGTATCTGTGATTTTTAAAACTTTAAATATCAAATCATACTACTGATAATATAATGTAGATTTGAACATTTTGAGTACTAAATGTTTTAAAACAGGCCAACAAATGCACTGGGGCCTCAAGTTGTTAGAGTTTTGTAATAAATGATTTTCTTGAGTTACATCAAGTTGAAACAGCTCAGCTTTGGAGAGTCCAAACAGACCAGAAGAAACTTTGGAAAAGGATAAACATAATCAGAAACACATTACATGCTAGACATTCATAAGATATAATCATATTCATAAATATATTCACAAGTGTTGTAAAAAGTATTGCAACTTTATTTATGATCCGTAAGTCAATACCTAGTTTTCTACATTGTTAATAGAGTCTTTTAACTAATTTTTGTATCTAAATAGGATGTCATGATAGGTACTCATTCAGAAAAGTGGCAAAAAAATTTTCTTTCATGAATGCTGACTGGGAATTGTGCAACAGATTAAGCTTACAATGTATCTTTAAATTTCCTGCTCCGAGCTGTGCAACTAAGAAAATTAAAAAAATCCAGAACTTCGAGATTCTGCTCTTGGTCATCTGAATTTTAAAGTTTTGGAATTTTCACCTTTCAAAGTAGACCCATATATATATATATATATATATATATATATATATATATATATATATATATATAACATACAGAATCTAATATTTAGCACAGAGTGTTGACATTACTGCAGAGAATTACGCCTATGAGTTGTTGGCAAACTGTTTCCATTAGACTAGAGTTTGATTTCCTCCATTTCTATTTAGTCCTTGCTTGACTTTCATCAGTGCACTTAACCTCTCAGTATTCCTGGATCTCGTCTGAAAAGAGGCACATAGAGTTTCATATGTATTCATAAATGATTACTAGGCTAATGATCCCAAGAGGTCTTTATAAGCCTAGCCATGCTTTCCAGGGTGAGAGTTAAACCCTGTACTGTGTATCTGTGATGTAAATACCTTAAACATTATGCCATAATATAAAAAAACTCTTGCCTTTTTATGACTCTGCAATAATACTGGTACAGTGCTAGAAATCATTGCTTTTTAGTTTGGCTTGTTCCTTATGTGTAACTTTAAATACACAATTTCTTACACACTATGGATCTTTGTTGCAAATTCTTACTAATAAATTATATACAATTCATATAGCTTCTATTATACCTTTATTTGACTTTTCCTTTCTTGATTCAATTTTAATTTTATAGAATTGACCCCAGTGACTAGATTAATACATACATGACTTTGCTGTTTTTTTTTTCTTTATTGCTGTTACTTGACAAGATAAGTGAGCATTTGTTTTAATGGCTTTTATATCAGATTTCTTTTTTGATTTAATTATGTTCTCTTATAGTTTACCGATTCAAAATATTTATTTTTTGTGTAAATATCAGATGATATGTGATATCCCTTGATATTTGCTAATCATTTGGTGCTTCCAGTTATTTATATTTCAGTTGTCGACATTTTCATACCAATTATCTTTCAAATGGAAAAAGAAACTGCTCATGTGAAGTCTCTGTCTGCTATGTTGCTTGGTTAGAAACTATCCAATAATTTTCCTTAATGCATCTTCATGTACCGTTTTTATTCCTTAGCAGTCTTATAATAAATAGAATGTTTCTCTCAGTTTGCTTCAGTGTTATCTAAGACTGATTTTTCTTCAGTTCTTATACTTCTACTCTATACTTCATTTGAAATTCCTTTTTAGTTTAGTACCTGAATACAAGTGTTACACTGAACCACACTACACAACTTCTTTTCAAATACTTTGTTAATTATTATTATTAATTTAGAACAGGATCACCTGTACTTGACATATATTACTTGACAAAAGTGTTATTTTTGATTTCCTTTCATTATCACTTCCATTAAGTGTTATTCAGTTACTCTTCTGTAGTAAGTCCAGTAAAGCTAAACTGCATTTGCCAATTTTACTGTCTGTATCTTTTTTCCTCCATAGGAAAATGTCAAACTCATTCTTTGAACCCCCATATAAAGTATAACAGGATCTGCTTGTTTTATACTACACACTTCTATAATGGAATTTAATGCTGCCAAAGATTCTCCCCAAACATTGCATTTCTTTTTCTTAGGGATATATATGTTTACTGTAATAAATGTTTGTTATGCTCATTTCCACCAAAATATATTTACCTGATTTTGTGATGCAGTGAGCCTTCATGTTATCTTTTATTTTAATGAGGTTACATGCACATCCAGTTGATCTTCCTTTTTCCAGAAGTACACACTTGAATATTTTATATTACGAAATTATCTACATTAACAATTCATTTTTTTTCTGAAGAGGAAAAGATAGAAAATGAGTTTAGATAAGAAACAGCTATATTTATTTAATTTAATACAATAAAGTGGCAAGATTCGAGGTCAATAGTCTAATCTGTACAGTTTAGGCATTCACAATTTTGGTTAGACACAAAGTTCATATTCTAAGACTTGTTTATTTGAGTATTTATTACTGAAACATATTACATTAATATGAAGTTACTCAATGACTAACAATAAATAAGACCATAATAATTTAAAAAGCAAATGAATTAAGTCTGCATAAGAAAATTGCACAAAGTGGTACTCAATGCAAATGAGAGTTAAAGCTATGTAGTAAAAAGAACATGTTATGTCAGGTGCTGACTTTGAGGGAACATGGGTGAATTTCTTGGCTAGGCTTATAAGGGCCTCCGGGCCAACAGCCTTTTATCATCCTATGAACCTATGAACCTATAAATAGTCTTAAAATATAAAACATTATCATCAAATCTTTAAAGATAATAGCAATTGTACAAAGTTTGTTACAATGTGTTAAAGTCCAATATCTTGTTTTTTTTCTATGTACTAGCCAAAAAATTGTGCAGTTAAACACTTAAATGCAACTAAAAATAAAGTTAAAATACACAAGGCGTACTGCACAGTTCTCCTCATGGCTATTGCCTATGAAGCAATGGTTCTGTTATGTACTGTCTAATGTGTTTAATATCAAAACAAAACAATGGAATAAATGTTTGATCATATGTAATATCAAATATTCTAAATAAACTAAAAAACATAAAAACAGGAAAAAATATTCCTCTTCTGATATATATACATTAAAACTCCCATATTCATATTCTGATATGCATTAAAACTCCTATAAGGCTAGCCTCAAATTTTCTGCGGCAGTGTTACAGGTATGTTTTATTAAGGTAAGATGTAGAGTTAGGGTTGGGGGAGGGATAGCATTAGGGTTAGGGTTAGCATCCACTATTAAGGTGGGCAGGGAGCTCCATACATTTTCTTTGTATATACTACAGGCATTGTAAGGCAACATCAAAGCAACTCCGTTTCATCTTATGTTGTTTCCCTATACCTGCTTGGATGAGGATTAACTTACAAAATAAATATATAAATGTCTGTTTCCCTTAGGAATTTTCTTATGTCCATCTTTGGTTAAATTGATTTTAAATACTGTGTTTCATTTAGAGACACTACTGCCCAATCAAAAAAATCTGATACATGATTTGTTATTATTACTATATCTGGCCAGGTTGTAGGTTCTTTTAGTGACTTCCCTCTGAAAAGCTATACCATTGACCTCCTCAATTATTACTATATTTAAAGATCATATCTAAAGGTTTAAAACAACCTTTGTTTATTGCAAAAAGAGTATTCACATGCATCTATATGCATGTGAAGACCTTTTTATGCAAAAAACAAAGTTAGTTTTGCATAATTTGTAAATAAAATATTTTTTAAAAGTAGCTTCCAAATGTAGAAGTCTAAAAGCACACAGCTGTATTTATTACATTAAGATTTATAGTGGGCAGGAAGTGTGTACATCACTTTACGTGTTCAGCTGTAGTTATGCTGGGTTAGCATTAACAGTAGGGCAAAAAAAAAAAAACTACTGCTTAGCTGGTTAGTTTTTGCCAAACTGTTAATATAATAGTTTTGCAATTACATAACTAACACACAATTCTTTACTCTTGCTAACCCAGCATAATTATAAGTGGACACCCAAAGTGACATAAGCACCTTCTGGCACCCATAAATATTAATGCTGTAAATATGGCTGTGTACGTTAAGACTTCTGCATTCAGAACTTTAAATGCAGACATTTTTTAAATACATCAAAATGAACTTTTAATTTACTACAGAAAAGTGTTTTCATGAATAAAGATGCATGCAAACACTTTTTTGTTTGAAAAGGAAAGTTTGTTTCACGCATTTAAGCTTGATCTTGAAAGCATGTAGAACATAATTACATTAAAAGTCTGGAAGTTAAGCTTCTTGTATCTGTATTAGTGTTTAACTGCATTATGATGACACTGCTTTACCAGAATATGCAATACAATGTAAAAAAGATGAATAGATTAACTAGGGGTAACCATATATTTTTAATTATTTTCTCCCCTGACACCCCATTGAGATATACCAATACATGCATGGCAGCATATTCACTTTCTGTGTACAGTAATAAGCTATGTGAAGGAAGAATGCACATAATTCCATGGAATAGAAGGATGGAGCCCTTAGTGTTAACCCAGGTGAATGGTTTTCAGTTAGTGGCCCTGTCTCTGGATGAGCTAGACAGGGAGGTAGAGGGATTAATGGCTGGGTTTGCCTCTCCTAGGATATGTGGAGGGCTTTAAGCACTCAGATAGAAGATGAAGTCAGTATAATTTCCCTGTGGGACACCAATAAAACCTCTGCTTGTGTTTCCCAGGAGGTGAAACTGCTTGTATGAAATCCCCTTTGTAGATATGAAGGAACAGTTTCTGCAGTCCACATATTGCAGACCCTCCAACACCTAACTGAGTGCACACAGGGGATTAGATCTGCATGCAAAAAAAGCTAAACTGCTTATGATGGCTGGCTGAATTAAAGACTCTCTTTATAGATTTGCACCCTAGTGATAATCACTTGTCTCTCCAGGTTAAGGTGGAGAGGACTGTACATCATTAGGAGAACATGAAGTCAGAGAGATTTCTTTGGGTTTCTATCATGTCATCAAACTTTTACAAGTTTGAACCACATATGGTCGAGACCATACATTAGAATTTGTAAAAGTACGAGCGTGTGAATCAAAATCTCCATAGGCAGAGGTTTCCATTCTGTTCAATGTGGTGCGATCTCGGAGTTGGTATATTTAAGTAGTGGGGGTGAAGGGGGGCTTGCCCCCTGCTTACAACAGTTTATTTTATTTTATTTTTTTTTAGGTAGTCAAATTTATGTAACTTCGAACATAATGGTTCGACCATTAGGTGTTCGAAGTTACGTAACTTTGACTATGTGATATAGACCTGATTTCCTTGATGTACACTAGGGCATCCATTGCTTGTGCTTCTGAGGGAGCCTGCTTGGATGGAATGTCCCATCCTGAAGTAAGGGACAGCCACTGCAGTCACCCCATTGCATGGCCCCCCATGTACTTGGTGGAGTACATGCACAGGGTTAGAGTTACAAATAAAACTTGCTCTGTCCCTGATGGCTGCCTGAGTGATGGCTGCTTCTGACCAGTTCTCACCCTGGTGATCTGGACATGAATGACTGGTATGCAGTGAGGAGAAAAAACAGAAAGAAATGTAGAAGAATTTGTTAAACACTGACTGACTGTGTCTTTTTAAATGTCAGAAGATGAGCACTGCCTATGACTGTAATTTAGTAAAATGTAAGGTTCTGAAATGAATGCAGACTTTTGGAGAAGTGGTTTGTTTATAATTACTATTACACTAAACTTACTGGTCAATAAAGGGGTCTATATTTTAAGCACAAAAGGCCTTTTCAGCGGATATGAAAACAACGACACATATTACGCGAACTGCAAAAACACCGAATGCCCTAAACAGTGAAATTCAAAATCTCAAATCATCATAGTTGGCCAACCTCACCGCCCACTACATACTACCTACCCAAACAAAATAAATAAACCACATACATACACTAAACAAAACCCTACTTCTAACCCTACACTAAACATTGCCTACATTACTATCTATGCACTTACCTTAACCCGCACCCTAAGCCTAAGGCCCGTAACTATCGCACACTTACCTTAAGGAGCTATACCGCAGAAGGGCCAACTATGACGATTCGACATTTCAAATTTCACGGTTTAGGGGATTCGATGTTTTCGTGGTTCACGCAATATGTGTCGCTGTTTTTGTATTCGCTGAAAAGGTCTTTCGTGCTTATAATATACACCCCACTAAAGTACTAATACCTTGGCAATATGTCTCACTTACACAGAGCTCAGCAGTGCTTTTTAAGTGTTTTGACTTTATCCATAACCATCCTAGCTAAGATAAGAATATTTTCTTAATTTATTGCACTTTATCTTGTTTATACTGTGATCACTTCTATTTTTGAGCATTTTTAAAGCATTTATTTAATTTTGGGGCAAAAATAATTTTTGTTTGTTGATCAGCTAGGGAATTACATGCTTGGTAGTTGTTTGTTGTTTAATTTGCACTTGAGAGCTACTTTTGCTGTGCTTTTACATTAAGGAATTACAGGATCATCTGTCATGTGGCAGAACGTGTTTATTTCATTTTTGTGAGTTGGGAAGCACTCAAGGGAGCTCAAAATGTGCTTGTTAATTGGCTAAGGAGCGTAGGAGTCAGTTTTCAAGCTTTTTTTTTTTTTGCTATAAATAAGGCAAGCTTTTAAGGCTCTGTACTCACATACACACAGCTCAGCAGCACTTTACAAGTGTTTCAACTGCATATAGACCCATTCTAGTTATGATAAGAATATTTTCATAATTTACTGCATGTGAACTTGATTGATGCTGTGACCACTAGGTTTTTTGAGCATTTTAAGGCATTTATTTAATTTTAAGGCAAAAATAGTAATTTCTCTAATTGTTGGCTTGTCTAGTTCTCTTTATCCCGAAATCACCTTGCAGAAGAGTGATTTTAGCCAGAGACATAGTTTTTTTGTTAGCTATTTGTTGTTTAATCTGTACATGAGAACTATTTTTTTATGCTTTTATTTTAAGAAATTCCAGGATCGTCCATCTTGTGGCCGAAATTGTTTACTAGGTGTTCTGAGTTGGGAACCACCCTAGGGAGCTCAGTGTGTTCCTCATTATTGGCTTGAGGGCATAGCAGTTAGTTTTCAAGATTTTTTTCTCTAATATAAATCAGGGAAGTTTGCATGGAGCTGCACACCAATACATAGTGGTTAGCAGTCACTTGTGTAGTATCAAATGCCTAGACAGTAACATTTCTCTATAAAGTTAGGCTTAGGTCTGAAACCTTTTAAACAGTGTGGAATCATGCAGAATTAAGCTTAGAGCAGCTAGTCTATGTATCGATTATAACTAGCTTATGCTACCAGTGCGTCTTTCCCTAACCACCAGAAACAGGTTTTCATATTGAATAACAGTCCCATATCTTAGCACTATATAGTATCTTGCCCTTAACTCCAAAATCTACCCTAGGAGACCTCTGTTAAATACTAATCCTTAATCCTAAATAGCCAACCATACTAGAGGTCCAGCTAACATGGATATGCAATTTTCAAATGTTTCTGTGGCCTGCTTTGTACATTTGGGCATCCTAAGGCAGTGTAGCAATCATCTCATTTTGTCAGACAATTTGTTCATCATTAAGGAAAATAACACAGTATGCAAGAGATGTAAATAAGCAATTTCCATGGAAGCAAAAATCTCATATATAAACAAGGTTAGCAAGAATACCTACACTACATCCCTCATACACATTTCTCACCACAAACACACAGGTTGTCTTACGCTGAAGTGCTTAAAAGAAACTTTCCCAAATCTCAAAGACCTCCATAGCTGCCTATTGACATCACTACTCATCAGCAATCATTAAAACACACACCAAAAGCAACCCCTAACACTACTCATAAGCTCACTCCCAATGATTCCCCAAGAAGAAGACCATAAGTCAACCATATACTTAACCTAATACTCTTGTCATTGGGGACTCCATTATGCGACACGCACACAGATGTCCCACTCACCGGGTTAAACAAGGAGAAGATAACGGTTAGTTGCCTATTTGGAGTCAAGGTCCACAATTTCAATCCTGCACTCAAGTCACCACAACCCAGATACCTATGGGATTCTGTAATAGTCCACATGGTTATAAATGACTTGAGATATATTTCACTGAACTATATGAAAAGATATATAATGGATCACTCAGAATGTGTGTCACAAATTGTATGAGCATTGCACTGAGCAGCATTCTATCTTCACCAAGGATGATGCCACAATATGAACATAGAATGATTAATATTAATAACTGGCTTAGTTTCTGATGTCATTTCAGGGGGATCCAATATCTGTCAGCTTGGGAGAACATGGTCAACAGACCATGTTGCTTTGCCAAGGATGGATTGCACCTGCCCCCCCACCCCCCACACCTAGGCTTTCAGATACTGGTTAAATCCTTATCCACCCATTTAGAGCCTTTGTTCATCAATGCCAAAAATAAAAAAACTACCAACATAATGAAAAATTCTCCAACCGACCTTAAGGTGTTACTGCTCAGTGCTGGGAGCCTAAACAAAAAACTCCGCACTCATCAAACCATCCTTACTCTGGAGAATATAGGCATCTGTGCCATGAAATAGACTTGGTTTAAAGCCATAGAAAATACAGTACCAGCTCACAGTTGTAGTGCTTTCTACACATTTAGACCCACAACAGCATAGACTTAGCAACAAACATACCTCTAGGCCGGATAACCAGGATAATACCATGGAGCTCATGCATGTGGAAATCACCATTGATAAGGTTTCATACCATATGATGGCTAGCTACTATCTATGCCAACAGAGTTTCACTCCTCTTACCTAAACCTACTAGAGGTGCTCAGCATCCAGCCAAATACCATACTCATGGATGACTTTAACTACCCCTCTGTAGACTGAGAAATGTTCACTGCCTCAGACTCACAGGCACAACATGTCCTGGACTTTATTAACATAAATACCCTGGGCCAAATAGTACACACTCCAAACTGAAAATCAAACATACTGGATCTGGTACTCACCAACATGGAGACCATTGCAACCCCCCCCCATTGTCATGTCTTCACTAGTGAGGTTGGATCACAAAGCTGTCTCCTTTGAAGTAAAAATCAACTCAGAAAACCCAGCTAAATGAGTAAGGAAATAGTCTAATGCAAAATACATCCTGTTAACTGACAGTTTGTCAAAATTCAAGGCTCTACCAAACCCCTGAGAACACATCTCTCTCTCCAGAATTATTCAACAAGTCCGTTTGCAAACATGTGAAAGGCTGCATTCAGGCTGCCATACCAACCAAAAGTAAACCCAAAACAAACATTAAAAACAAATCCCACTGATGGAATCCTCAGCTAAACAGGGTATGCAATAAAAGCAACTGTCTTAAAGGCAAGTGTTAAATCCAAAAGCACTAACTATGAATAATATCACAGGCTATGAACAATCACAAGCCTTCTTCAGCTATGTCTGTAACCTTAAAAGCAACACACAGCAGTGTGTTGAACTTGTGGTCAGTGGTACCATACCATTTTCATTGAACGGGGTGATATAACAATCTACTGGCTAAGAAACTCAACTCAGATTTCATGTCTCACTCCTTCCTGCTCCACCATGTAAAATCCCCTCTAACATATGTCTCCCAATTACTAGTAGGGACCAGGTGATGGCAGCAGTCTCTAATTCCAAGAACACCAGCTCTGTGGTTCTGGCAATATTATTTATTATTTATATATTTATTTACTGACATTTGTTGACCAGGAAAGTCCACTAGACCCAACAACCCATTTTCAGTGGAGGCCCAAGGAGAAAAGCCCGATACAATTTTTTACATAATATCAGCTTAACTTTGAAAGTCAAGAAAGTTTTTCCATAATACAAATTGAAGTAGATATACAAGACAAATACATATTATAGAAGTATACAATACAAGAAAATAAACCAAGTGTGTTAATTTTTTAGTAATTCTGTTTGTATATTCTCATAAGTAAGAATACTGTTCAATCAATTCTGTTTATTCAGCCACAGAAATAAAGCAAGAGAAATTGGTTACTAAGACAGATAGTGTAAATTGCAACTATATTAAGTTAGTAAAAGTATTTGTAGTGTATAGTGGCCAAAATATATTTAAGGTGATTTAATCATATGACTACAAGAACAGACAAGGTTATTGAGATAGTGTCCTTTTAGTGCAAATTTAAATGTTTTTAAAGAGTTTAGTTGAGTAATAGAGAGAGGGAGTGCATTTCAAGTTTGGCAATGGCATGGGAATAGAGACATTGTCCAGCTCTTTTGTTGGGTTTAGTTATGGTTAAGAGTTGTTTGTTAGAGGACCTAAGATGCTGAGTAGGGGTGTATGTTTGTATTACAGTTTGAAGGGATGGGTAGTAGTTTGGATTATTTAGTAGTTTGTGTGTGAGAGTAAGTTGGGAGTAGTGTAGGTAATGAGGGAACTCGGACCAGTTTATAGAATTAATGGCCAGGCAATGATGTGTGTGAGTTGGCATGTTGGAGACAAACTTGGCAGTTTTATAGTAGCACAACTGCAGTTTGTTCAGGAGAGATGTGTGTAGGTTAGTGAAAATGGGGCAACCATAGAGGAGGGAGGGTAGAAGTAGACTATTAGCTAGTTTCAGCTTGGTAGACTTGTCCAAATAGAGTTTATGCTTATAGAATTTGCCATGCTTAAAATGGGTCTTTTTGATTTGACTGACTATATGAGTCTCAAGTAGTTTGGCTGTTTTTACAGTTTCAATTTCTGTATTGTTTTGAGTGAATATTTTAAAGTCTAGCATTAGAAGGTTGGATGTGAGGGCGGCCATGGTGGTACAACGGTTAGCGTTGTCACCTCACAGCAAGAGGTTTTCCGGTTCGATCCTTGGCTGGGGTGCCTTCTGTGCGGAGTCTGCATGTCCTCCCTGTGCTCACATGGGTTCCTTCTGAGTGGTCTGCTTTCCTCCCAAAGGCATGCTGTAGGTGGATTGGACACTCTAAATTGGCCCTAGGTGTGAGTGTGTGTGTGTGTGTGTGTGTGTGTGTGTGTGTGTGTGTGTGTGTGTGTGTGTGTGTGTGTGTGCCTTCTGTTGAAGGTTGGGTGCCAGGCTGGCAACTTGACACAGTGAAACTCTCCTGCCAATCATGAGCAGACAGGTGATCTGCTGTGATGACCCCTAACTGGGAAAAGCCAAAAGAAGAAGAATTAGAAGGTTGGTTGTGAAGAGTAAAAGTTTTAATTTTTTGAGATTAAGTAGCAGTTGAGCTTTGTTAATCCAGGATTTGATGGAAGTGAATGCATTTTGTGTTAACTTTAGGAGATCTGAGGTATCAATATCTCCTGTTGCCTTTTGAACAGTCTAAATTTTGGCATATCTGAACTACTTGAGGCACTGTTCAACTGCAGCCTCAAAACAAGCTACATTCCTAGTGAATGGCATATCACAGCATTCACTCCCTCCACAAAACAAGACCATCAACTGACCAAGGGAACTACAAACAAATCAGTTTAGCAAGCCTAATATGCTAAGACAACTTATCATGGAAATGATAAATAAGGACACTGGCAAGCAACAGACACTGGGCTGATCCCAATTTGGGTTTGCTAAGGGAAGGTCATACATGCTTAACCTGGTAGACTTCTTTGAGAGGGTCTCCAAGGCAATGGATGAAGGTGAAACAGTACATATTGCATGCCTTGACCTGGCCATGGCATTTTATAGAATACTCCACTTAGGCATTGTTGACAAAGTTATCCAAGCTAGGCCTATATCATTATATACCTCACTGGATAGCTGGCTGTCTCACAGACAGGACCGAAGATGCCAGAATCAATGAAACCACATCTATCAAGAGACCCATCACTAGATGAGTACACGAGGGCTCTGAGCTGGACCTGTTCCTGTGTGGCACTGACTTCTCAGAAGGCATAGGTCATGGCTTCAGGCTTACCAAGTTCACAGATGACTGTAAATTGGGAGCTATTACAAATTCACCCCAAGACACCAATGTCTTTCAAGAGTATTTAACACAAACAAATGACTGTTGCCAAAGCCATGGCCAAAAACTTAATGTCATTATAATGCCCTTGGGGAAACTTTCAACCCCAGCTAATTACAACATCCATAAAACTCCCCTAAGAATTGACCCAGTAGTATGGGATCTGGGAACATATGTAGACAGCAGTATGACATTTGACCAACATATAGCTAAGATAGTAAGAAAATCATTCTGTGTCACCAAACCTATATGTAAGGGTATGGCATCTGGGCCCAAGAAAGTTGTAGTACCACTCTACTTGGCCCTTATCAGACCTATCAAATCAAAAAATAGAGCACAATGTTGCAGGTCCACGGATGATTTATTGTAAAAAACACATCCACAAATGTAGTAAAACGTAGTTAAAATCCACAATTGTTAACATCCACAATGGTTAAGCGCTTTCATCAAGTAGTTTGACTTCCTCAGAACACAATGACTAATAAAATCCAATTTTTTTTTCTAATATTAAATATTATGGTCGCTTCTTGGACGATATTTTTATTTTGTGGATAGGAGGGCCCAAATTGATTGTTGAGTTTGTTCAGTACCAACATTGTGCTCTATTTTTTGATTTGGTTGTTTTTTGAGCACTTCACACTATCTTTTGGGCCTTATCAGGCCTATCATTGGTTACAATACCCTCTTTGGCAATTACCTAACCAGACATTTGCAGCACTTGAAACACCCACAGAGGTTTCTCAACAGGAGAATTCAGGATATGAATACCCTGTAATATACTAATCACCTAAATGATCCATCTCTGTAATCAGTCTCCTACACACTGCTAAGAGCTGATCTTTACCTGGCTTACAGGTCTTCCTCAGACCCAGTCTTTATAGATAAACAGCACCAGAAACACTAGATCCAGGGAGCTGAACTTAACAATTGTGACATGAATCGAATGTGCTGCAGAGACAAATAATCATCCCAATGGATTCCCATGGTATAGAATAGGCTCCCCAGCCATGTAAAGTACAGTTCATCCCTGACCCTATTCAAATGAAATATTAACAATTGGATGAAAAATTGTAAATTTATTTCTGTTCTGGCCCCAACGTCCCTTATAGACAGAGGCCAATAATTAGAACAGTATTATCCTAGCTAACAATGCCCCCACACAAATCTTTTAATTACCTCTTTACTAACATGAACCCCTCATATAAATACCCATGATACTGGGACTCAGTGCTTAGGGGTGTGCTGCTAGATTTGTAAGAGTACTAGTGGTCATTATCCTAGTAACATCCTATGAACCTACAATGTACCCTTTGGAATAACATGAAGCACAGAATGATAAGAATACCTGTTATTTTATTTTTTATAACCATCTGGTTTTATTTATAATCATACTGATTGATGAACATTGCTAACACCTTCTGAACATCTGAGCGTGCCATTTCCTTATGTACTGTTTTTTTTTCTTCCACTTTACAAAAAAAGAATAAAAAATGAAAAGGATCAGGGCTATATGGTCAATAAAATCCCTTGATGCTTCTCACTGTTTCTTTTTTGGAGAGGCTGACTTCACGTACATTTGTATAGTAATATCCAGATGACCTTGAAAAAGGCAGAAAAGGAGTGAATTTATTCTACTAATCAGGAAATGTCGAGAAGCAGGCATGATATTCAAATTGCTGTATCCAGCTATCTTCAGAATATTCTTTCCTGGAGGGTCAAAATTATTTTTTGATACAGAACATGCTAAGGAGGAAATGCAAAAGTTTTTCTATAAAAAGTGAACTGAGAAACAGAAGGAGATTCTGCTTCTTGTTCTTCTGGTAAGAAAGACCACATAGAGACTGTGCCAGTGAAACCTTTTCCAATGTTTCAACAATAAAAAAAATGCTTGAGAGACATACAAGAGTTGATTAGAAAAAACAAGGGTATGTTGGAAAGAAAACAAAGACTGGATTTGGGAGATGAAGATAAACAGGAATAAAAGCAGCAATTCAGAAAATGACAAATAAATGTGGGATTATAAAGCATTAATTATGTTTGTGAAACATGACAGAACAAGAAAACCTGGAAATATTGGACTTTTTTGACTTTGTTAAACTGGTAGGGAATTCTAAAGCATATGTCCTACTTCAAGTCATTAATGTTTGGAGGAACACTTAGGAGAGGGGAAGAGGAAGGAAAGGGTTAGGAAAGAGTTAACTGTAGCTAAAACAAAGTTTTGTTCTTAACAGTAATATTTGTATAATGTGTGATAGCTGCATGCTATAAAGTACAGTTTTCTCAGTTATTTTCAAGTGTAATGGGGATACTAAGGTACATTTTTTTCCATGTTTTCTCTTTCTCTTTGTTCAGTTTTAAGAAATGTAGGCACTGCAGTGTAAAAAAAAGAAATGTCTGTTCAAAAGAATATGATATAAGAAAAATTGATGTGCTTTTTTTCATTCTTGCATAGGATAATGACTGAATTAAGGCTCTTGACTTTATCTAGTAACAAGTTTTAAAAGAAAGCAAATAAATAAAAAAGAGCATTATATATAATAAAGCTCTCCTCTAGTAAGTAAATAAATAAATAAATACTTGTAGAACTAACTTTATAGCTAGTGTTCATGTCTCCATGGGGCAATCTGATAAAGAGAATAAAAACAGAATACTTCTTTCTTTTAATGGCTTTCTTTCAATGACTAGCAGATAATGTTTTCTGAAAGCATTCAAGTTTTTTCTCATTCTGGGGAAGCAATAAAGTTAAGACAAAACCACATAGCACTTAGTAGAAGCACAAGCTATACCATACTTCTTAGCATAGATAATCTTCCTTTTTAGGTTAACCCAAGTTTGTGAGTTTTGCTGTCAGTTTGGGACAATTACTCCTCTTATGAAGGTAAAAATTCAATATTTGAAGATATTCATAGGTTGGTACTAGGCTATTGGCTCTAAGACCTATGCAAGCCTAGCCATAACAATTCCCTGGAATTTTTTTCCCACAATATTTACTTCTCTGGGCCCGTGTCTAGCAGGGGGACTGACATGATCCCCGGGGTGAATTTCCTATCTCCCATCCAATCATCAAGGTTCCTTTTGAAGAGGGCCAATGAGGTGCTCTGCTTGACATGTATGGGCAGTCTATTCCAGAGTATGGGGAGTCTCTGGATCAGGAACCTATCCCTCCAGCATGTTTTGGTCATTGTGATGATAAGGTTTAGATCCCTGAAGCGTGTGGCTCTGAGGGATTAGGATTTCTTTAAGTGGAGCATGTCCAACAGCTCAGATTTGACATGGCCTTGTATGTTAAGCATAGATCACCTCTGAGTAGACGATATGCCACAGAGTATAGCTGGAGTTTTTTTAGATGGTCAGCATATGGCATCTGCTTTAGGCCTGTGATTCTTTTAGTGAGGTATTTCTGTGGCCTTTCCAGCTGTTGCAGATGTCTTGTGAGGTGCATACCAAATGGGGCATTATACTCTATAATGGGTCTAATGAGGGATGAGCACAGTGGGACAATAACCTCCTTTTTTCTGGATGAAAAGCCCTTAGTGATGAGGTGTGCCGCATAGAAGGATTTCCTGACTGTTGTGGCGATGTGGTTATCGAAGTGAGACCACTGTCCACTTGTGTCCCTAAGTCTCTCATCACACTTTCGATGTTTAGTGTCGTGCCACCTATGTGGTAGTTCATGGGTACATGTTTTTTTTTTCCAAAGGGGATAACTATACATGTCTCCATGGGGCAATTTGATAAGCTTGAGCCAATGGCTCTGGCACCAGACATCTGTTTCTGTAAGGCCCTTTTGTAAAATATCCACATCATTTGGAGATTCAATAATGGCTCCCAGTTTGCAGTCATCTGCAAACTTTGTTAGCCAGAGTCCCTTAGTGTTGGCCTGTACTTCAGAGAAGTAGATGCCAAACAAGAGTGGTCCCAGGACTGAACCCTGAGGTACTCCACTTGTCACTTGTCTGGAGCTGGATTTGGTGTTGGCTACCTTTATAGTCTGGATTCTGTCAGTAAGCCAGTTGGCAACCCATTGAGTGACGTAGGGATTTATGTCCAGCTTAGTAAGTTTATCTATGATTCCAGAGTGGGGGATGGTGTCAAAGGCCTTGGCGAGGTCCAGATAGGCTGTGTGGACCGCCTTACCCTTGTCCACAGCTCTGGAGACCGATTCGAAGAAGTCAATCAGATTCAGGAGACAAGATTGGCCCTTCACAAACCCAAACTGGATGGGGTCCAGTGTTTGAAGGTTGCCAATGTCTTTGTTTATAAGTTCCATGATAATGCTTTCCATGCCCTTGCAGATCAGGCTTGTCAGACTGATGGGATGGTAGTTCCCGGGATCCAAGGCGGATCCTCCCTTGTGGAGCGGGATAACTGTAGCTGTGTGCCATTCAGTGGGCACAAAGCCTGAGGTGTGGCTATGATTAAACATGACTCTTAGGTGGGGTGCCAGTTCATTTTGTAGTTCATGTAGTACACAGCCTGGGATGTCATCTGGTCCCGAGGATGCTGTATTCTTAGCTTTGGAGAGTGCTGTTTCTACCTGTGTGGCTGTGATTATCGGAATTTGGCAATCTTTTGGTATTGAGATGGGCCCTTTAGGGGGTGAGAGGGGGGTGAAGTTGGCACTAAATCGATCTGCCAGGATATTGGCAATATCCTTGGGATCAGTGTATGTAATGCCATTCTGTTGTAGCTCAAAGCAGATCTGTGCATTGCCATTTAGATTCTTGACATAACTATAGAATGCCTTGTGGTTGTCTTTAGAATCTTTGGCAATTTTATTTTCGTAACTAGCTTTGGAGGATTTTATGAGGGATTTCAGCTTCTTACTGAGGCTGGTGAGGGAGTTTTTTGCATCATGAGATTTTCCTCTTTTCTGCAACAGTTTCTTCCTTCTGTTGTATAGTTTGTTTATAGCAGGGGACCACCAGATTGACTTCCTTTTTCTGGAGAAGAGCATCTTGGTTCTATTTGGGATGGCACGATTCATGCATGAGTGGATGTGCTCATACAGTGCCTTAGTGTAGGATTCTGCAGTCAAACTTTCAGATCCCGTCTGCGTGGGTGTTGTGAAGTTTGTCACTTCTGACTTCAGTAGCATGAAGTTGGCTTTGGAGAAGTTTTTTAAGGAAGTTTCCTTACTGGGGGTGGGGGTGGGATGTGGATGTCAAGGGTGATTTGCTTATGGTCAGACCTGACCAATGAGGGGGTGACCACTGGTGTGGAGCATCTATCTCCCATGTTGGTAATGACCAGGTCTAGGATATTAGAGCCCCTGTTGGGACAATGGATTAGTTGATCCAGGGCATTGTAATTTATGAATTCCAAGAACCGTTGGTAAAAGGAGTTGGGACCCGAGTAGTTTTCCCAATTAATGGCAGGGTAGTTGAAATCACCCAGTATTAGGGTGTTTGGTTGTATCTTAATATTTTCCAGTATGTTTAGGAAGGTGTAGTGAGAATCTTGGGGTATGGTGGGGGATCTGTAGCAAGCTACAATTTGGATTGCAGTCTTACCTAGTGTTAGTTGCACCTGGAGAATTTCAGATGCATTGTGTTGGGCAACTAGCCTGGAGATGTGAATATGGACACTCCTCCACCTTTAGCGTTTCGGTCTTGGTTTGGTGGCTGAAAAGTGTGGTAAGAATTGTAGCCTGGTATTGCAGGGGTGCTCTCTGGAGCCTTGAACCAGGTCTCAGTCACTGCACAGATATCGATGTTCTCCATTTTTAAGAGTGCCTCGAGCGAGTGCATTTTGAGCTTTAGACTTCTAGCACTGAGTAGCATTACCTTCAGATTTTGCATGCTTGTATCTGTTACGGTGGTGGTTTTATCCTTTGATTCTTGCCTAAAAAAGGCACTATAGGGTGGCAAGAGCTTTAGCCAGTAACCTGAATCCCAGGGGTGACAGGTGCAGACCATCTCTGGCAAAGCATCATGGTTTGTCGATCATGTCTTCCCAGGCAGACAAATACTGGATCCCCTTTGAATGACAGCAGAAGCTTAGCCAATTGTTGAAGTCAATCATTTTTTCCTTATACTGTGGTATCATTCTGGGTGAAGGCAGGATGCTACTCAGGGCTAGGGTCATACCTGCCTGGGTCACATGATCCAAGAGCTCTTCCGTGTCTCTTTTTGTGTAGTCCAGGGAGGTACGTCTCAAGTCATTCACTCCAGCATGGACAATGATAGAGTCATATTTGTACTTGTGGAGTGACTTGAGTGCATGCATTATGTGGCGGATCCTGGTACCCGACAGGCAGCTGACTGTAATTTTCACCTTGTTCAGCCTGGTGAGTGGGACATGAGTGTGCCTGACTATAGAGTCACCTATGACTAAAGTATTGGGTACATTGTCTTGCCTTAGGGGCTGTTGTTGGGTTGCACACTGGTGTTGTGAGCTATGTGTAACATAGTACTGTGTGGAAGGTTTAAATTAACACTTTTTTATTGGGTGTGTTGGGGGTATATTTTTTGAGGACTTTCAATAAAACAAAACATTTTGTAAGATGTGGCATAGGCTCAAATGGATATGACAAGAAACAACTGTATAAAAGGTCAACCTGTCAAATATTAGCATGTGCATAAAACACAAAAGGTTGAATTTTAGACTTAACAAACATGCTGTTACAAACAAAAGGAGGATATAATGACTTTTTAACATAATTACCCTTCCAATATTATCTTTAAATTTTAACATTCTCACATATATAAAAAAAAAGAAAGAGTAGTGAAATATAAAAACAAATGTAGAGTGCAAATATTTATGCTACAGGAGACACATTTGGAAAGAACTGAACATGTGAATTTTTTCCAGAAAGGTTTTCAGGAAAGTTATTCAGTGGAATGCCTGGGACAAAGGAAAAGAGGAGTACTTACGTTCATTATGAGGGGAGCTCCAATAGTGATAGAAGAGGATAAAAAACATAATAATGGAAGATATCTAGAGCTAAGGGGCTACTTTCAAGGGAGGATGATTTCACTGGTATATATTTGTTTTCCACCTAAAACTGGAGCTTAAGAAGATTTTGGGAGAAATAATCAGTTTTCAGCAGGGAATTTTACTTATAAGTGGTGACTAGAATTTTATTTGCAGCAAGGATGATGTGTCTGGAGGGCCAAGAAATGAAAATATAACAAAGAAGGGTAGATTTATTAAGAAATTTATGAAAATATTTGCCATGGAAGATGTGAATTCAGTAGTAGGAGTTCAGAGTGAATTTATATATTATTCCCCAAGATACAAAAACTGGGCTTGGCTAGACAGAACTTATACTTCTCAGGAACATGTGCAATTAATTGAAACATTTGATATGCATCTCATAGCTATTTCAGAAGTCATGCCAATAATAACTAAAATAAAAATGCAGACTAATGAAATAAAAAATGAGACACTGGCACTTTCCCACCTATCAGTTGAAAAGAGAGGAACTTAAGTAATGTTAGTGGAAATTATTTGGGAATTATAAGAGAAGATGGAAATTTCTTCTGAAAATATAGAGAGGGAATGGGATAAAATTAAAGCAGAGCTTAAAAATGTGGTGGGAATAAAAGAAAGAGAGATATGATTAAAAAGCAATAAGAATTATTTAGAGGGACTGACAAATGTTAATGTATTGCAGAATAGGGGGAATTTCAAAGAACAAGAAGAGGAGCAATTGTCAAGTGCCAAGCAGAAAATAAAGGATTACCTGAATATTAGGCATTTGTTTAGAAAGGTTACTGTTAAGCACAATGACTCAGGCAACAGAAAGTAGAAAGGGGTGTTGCCAAGCTTAGGGAGCCTAAAATAAGGAAGATGACAAGAGATCCTGTAGAGGTGGTAGAAGTATTTTGGAAACTTGATGAAAGTCAGTATAAAGCAGAGAAATATAGAGATCAAGAAAAGGTGCAAATGGAAATGTTTATGAGAGAATTAAATATGCCAAGGTTAGAGGTAGATGAGGCTCAATTACTATTAGTTAAAAAAGGAGGAGGAGATGAGATAAAATGGTGATGTATAACCAATCAACAGGAAAGTCCACAGGAATAGATGGTATTCTTATGGAAGTTTGGAAGCTAAGAGGGAAAAAAACTGATAAAGATCTGGAAGGTTTAAACAGCATTTTAAGAGGAGGAGATGCACCAACGTCCTGGAAGAAACTGATAGTGGCTGTAATACCTAAAGAGGTTAACAACCCATCTGATCCAGCATCATACAGGACCATTAAATCCTAAAGCATTATTATAAAGATTTGATGTCTATAATGGCTATAAATAATGGCAAATGTGATGCCAAAACTGATAGACATGGATTGTGATGGTTTTGTGGATGGGAGGCAAACATCTGACAACGTTAACAGAGCACTGACAGAGCACTGATGATCCAGAGGGAAGCTGAATGTAAGAAAATGCCACTATTGTTAGTGGGTCTTGATGCAGAGAAAGAATTTAACAGAGTAAGTTGGGAGTTTATGAGGAGGGCAATGGAAGCATTTGCATTTCCTAATAAATTTGCAAGGCTCATTAGGAGGCTATATGACTGATCAAAGGTGAAAATTAAAGTGGGTGAGTTCCTCTCTGATAATTTCTGTTTGAGCAGAACAACCAGGCAAGGGTGTCCTCTTTCCCCTTTGTTGTTTGCACTTTATTTAGAGCCATTACTCAGAAAGTCAAGGATATAATTGGTATGGTAGTCAAGGAAAGCTGGCTCTATTTGCAGATGATATTACTTTATACTTGATAAAACCAGAATAGGACATTTCAGTGTTGTGGAACATTTAGAGGCAGTTTCAAATTTTTTTGGGATACAAATTTAATGAAGCAAAAACAAAGGCACTATATGTACATTATGTACTCACACACAAATTGGTTCAGCAATCTCCATATTTATGGAGCCATGATAAAATAACATACTTAAGAGTATGGATTAAAAAGGATTCTGATGTGGCAGCTAAGGATATAAAGGAAAAGACAAAACAAAATGTAATAAAAAACTGAGTAATTGGAAGCTTTGTTATATGAATATGGATAGCAAGATGCAAACAGTTAAAATGTTTTTAGTCCCTTTAGTTTTATACACAGGTCAGATATAATTTTATCAACCAGAGGAGAAGTTGTGGATAGCAATTAATAAAGAGCTGAAGGTTTTTATCTGGTAGGAGAAGACAGCAAAAGTCAAGTGGGATATGTTGATTCTTCCAATTGAACAAGGCAGTTTGGGATTACCAATTTGAAGGGGTATTTCAGAGCCACATAGTTTAGGCTGCTATACATAGCACAAGCAGAAAGCTATAACTCAAAGTAGAAAAAGATGATGATGAAACATGGGCGGAAGCTCAAGAAACAAGGAGAGACTTGGATTTTGGATGCAGATACTTAAGAAGAATAACAATAACCATGCAGACTATCATATTCATAAAGTAGAAGAAAGTATTCTAAGAACTAAGCCAACACAAGAATGGAGAAAACATAGTCTGCTGATAGAGATGATTGCAATTAGAGATACAGACAATAAGCAAGAGGAGGCTGGAATTTATTGGCAAAAACTGGTAAAAGAACCAAGGTATTGGTAGCAAATAATTAGGGAGGTAAAGGTAATAGAAGGAGAAGAGGCCAAGAATGTATTTGGACTGCAAGAAAGAGATTTCCTTCCCTATCAAGGATTGATATCAGACTATAGGTAAAGAGAAAGAAATAGTGGGATCCTAAGTGAAAGACCAGACTCAGTAGAGTTTTTAGTAGAATCTAGAACAGGAGCTGCTGTTAAAAAGGGAATACTTAGTAGAGGATCAAAAATATTGCATGATAACTATAAGAATGAATATGAGGAGGTTAGAGAAGATTGGGAAGAGTGACTGGATAAGCAAGTCACAAAGAAACAATGGGGTGGGGGGATATATGTATGTCTCACAAATATGCAACAAAATCTAGAATATTTAGGATCTTTGCTTGAAAGTGTTTACATAGGTATTTTTATACTCCAAGTAGACGTCAAAGAATATTTCTTCTGGTAGATGGCAAATGTCGGAGTTGTAATGGGGAAGAAAAAGGGAACTGGGACTATATTTTCTAGGGGTGTAATGAGTTGGCAAACTTTAAAGATTCCTTGCAGACTGTCTGAGATACTGGGTGAGAAAGTTGGTGTAACTAAGGAAATTATTATTTTTGAGCTATGCTACAGAATTGGAATTGCCTAGACATAGAAACACCTTGCTGAGTCTAATTATGGTAGCTGTCAAAAAAAGCAATTACCAGAAAATGTCAATCAACATCTTAACCAACGTTCCTAGATGTAGTGAATATAGTAACATAGATAAAACAACTGGAATTTGGATCTTTAAAAAGGGTAGGTGCAAATTACGTAGGAAAAAATGGGAATTGTGGGAATAATACATGCACAGCTGGAACAAGGTTTAAAAGAAGGCAGGACTTGAATGAGTTATGTAATGTTTTACTGATAATGACTGGATAGATTATAAGTGATGTACAGTGCTTGCAACAACAATTATGTCAATATGGTTTGTCATGTATAATGTTTGTAACTAAAATAATGTCAATATGGTTTATTTTCATTTATATAAATGTATGATTGCCTTTGTCATACTTGATAACTTAATAAATATTTTTCTTGTTTTAAAAAAGAAAACCTCTAGATAACCTTGTCAATTTGCTGGGTGCTTGGGCCAATTCAGATGTATATGCAAAATACACTAAAAGAATTGACTAGCTGAAAATTTAATGTCACTGTGGAAAGTATTCTTTTACATCTCCGGTCCATGAACAGTGAATGGCTTCATATGCAAAACCCGGAAAGCTTTCTTATAATTAATGATCCTATATATTTATGGAATGGTGCAAAGAAGAATGCATTTGATTATGTCTAGTCTAAACTGAGGGTCTCATCTTCATGGTAACAATGTTTGCATTATAAAAAACAAAAATTTCCAAAAATGTATATAGTATATATATATATATATATATATATATATATATATATATATATATATATATATATCAGTATTTCAAAATTACATAGCTGAAAACTCTAAGTTTTGAAACCGGCAGAAGCGCGAAATTCAAAATCCCGAAACACGGAGATGTTGAATTTCTGCTTCCGCTGGTGTGGTGTGTGGAGGTATCAGTTGAATTTAGGTAATTTTGTGTGCATAAATGTATTGGTTAGGGGCTTTAGTGTGTGTTAGTGTGCGTTTTGACTATGATGTGTATGTGTGAGGGACTGTAAGATGTGTGTGTGTGTGTGTGTGTGTGTGTGTGTGTGTGTGTGTGTGTGTGTGTGTGTGTTTGTGTTTCTGTTTGTGCAATTTCAGAGTTAGAATGTATAAGTGGGGGGGTGCACAGGGGTTTGCCCCCCTGCTTATCTATAGTGTAAATGCATTTATTTGTTTGTGGGGGGGTTGTATTTGTTTATGTGTGTACTGTATGTGTAGGGCTCTACTGCTTTTCATCGAATACCACGTATTCGAAAAAGAGCAGTGGAGAATAGCCTGGCCTCCACTGTGGTGCGGTAGTCACGGACCTTAGGGTTAGGGCGCAGGTCATGGTAAGGGGCCTACTAGCTATCCCCTTACCATGACCCGCGCCCTAACCCTAAGGTCCGTAACTACTGCACTAAAGTCAGCAGCAGCCCATTCGCTGAAGTGGGTTTCGCGAAAGTGCACTTTTGATTAAGTGCACTTTTGCGTAACCCAGGGTCTACTGTGTGAGTTTGAAGAAGTGTATTTTCGAACTTATACAGTAGATCCATGTGTAGTGTAGTTTCGGCATTTTGAATTTCGTGGTTGTGTGTTTTCGGAATTGTGTGTTGTGCTTGGGTTTTCGGCTATGTAATTTCGAAATACTGAATTTCGGGATTTTAGTAATTTGAGATTATATATAAATATTGTTATGAAGAGAAAAAAATATCTAGTCTGGACATTAGGCCATTTCCTGAGCCAACAATACTTGGATTTAGTATATATTCACAGTGGAAATTCAGTTCAGTCATAATTTGAAGGGAACAGAGTTAACAGAAATTTATGAACTTATATATTCCAGCTTATTTAACTGTTTTGCATGTAACACTGTGTAGTAACAGTGACTGTGCTTTCACAGTACTCTAGCTGTTAACAGTTCTGTCACATAAATATTTTCACTGAATCACAGTGGCCACTGAAATTTCTTTTGAAAATACGTATGACAATAATGCATTTGTTAAAGAACCTTTCAAATTGTGGTCGTATGCAGTATAATAATTGTGAATTTATTTTATTATGCATCTTTCATATTGCAAATAGTGCACATGATTAGAGCATTACCAACACATCTTTAAGGCAGGCACAATACTTCTGTGGTAAAGTGAGAAATTGTCTCCACTGATTTTAAGAAAAAGGCAAATATGGTATTTTCTAACTACTGAGGGAATTATCCTCTAATACCTTCATGGAAAAAGACTATTCTAGTGTACAGATAGGGGGTGGGGTGTAGCGTGAACAAACAGTGAAATTTGAGAGGGTGCAACATATGGAACCTATTTTTTTATTTTGTTTTCAGATGACAGTAGGCAGTGGTGTCATCTGACTAGAGTACCAGACCCAGATTTGAATAATTTTTTGCAGACTGAAGAAAAGGGAAACCAATTAGCACCTTCAAATCCGTAGCAGTGATGCTCTGATTGGAAAGCATTGATTTCCTTCTTCATCTATGTGGTTGGCAGCTATCCTGTCCTGAGGATCTTAAGTACTTCATGGTCTCACTCATGATATAGAACAAGAGGAAGCAAAAGACTGATAACTGTACTGGAATGGCTGCAATAGAGTTGTCTTAAGCAGATGTGTGGTAGCAAAGTTGTAAACACACAGACTCTAAGTTCTCAGACAAAAATGTTAGCTTACCATAGCTATTTACCTCAAATCCTTCTTAGAGTTATGAGCTACTGGAAATGTCTAAGCCAAAACATTACAGGCATGGTAAGCAGACTGTAGTTTCTTCACAGGGTCACTGGGCTTATTTTGTGTGGCAGGATTGCGGAGCTTGGCAGTTTAGATGGATTCCAGGATGAAGATGCAGCTTCTAGACTGAGCACCTAAAGTGGTTTAGGCATGAAGAACAAGCCACCCTGGTGGAACACCAACATCAACAGGCAGTATAACAGAAGCAAGAAAATCATTACAATAATTAGGGATTGCAACACCCAACAGGATAAAAGTAGTCTCATCAAACTAAACAAAGAACTCAGAGAACAAGTAAAGTATATCACAGTCAACTTTGGGGTAAATTTGGCCTCCTAGCCCAAGGAAAACCACAAGGCATTCTTTATCTAGCTTCGCAACCTCAAAGGCAATACACAATCATGCATATAGCTCATTGCAAATGAGTTCATCTATACTGAGCCAGAAGATATAGCAAACCTACTGGATGACAAATTCAGCTCCAACTTTACCCCTCTCTGCCCCTCAACCTTCTCACAGGAAATACAATCAAATATATCTCACCCTGCTACCATTAGGAAAGAGGTCTTTAATGGTCTCTCTAAAGCCAAGAGCACTGCTGCAATGGGCCCATACAATATCCCAGGACGCCTTCTAAATAGCATGAAACATGACCTATTAGGACCTCTGGAATTGCTATTTAATTATAGCCTCCAAACATTCTTTGTGTCTCATGAATAGATAACAGCAACAGTCATCCCTCTGCACAAAGGTGGGCCATCTATATACCCTGGAAACTACAGAACCATAGGTCCCACTAGTCCCATATGCAAAGTCATAGAAAGAATTATCATGGAAATGATCATAATGACATAGGAAACCTCCAGGCACTGAACCTAATCCAATTTGCTTCTGTCAAGAGCAGGATATGCCTTCTCAACTTGTATAATTTCTTGAAAAGGTTAGCAAAGCAGTGGATAAGGGCAAAATGGTTCACACTGCCTACCCTGACCTGACCAAGGCATTTGACACAATAACCCATGTGACATTCAGTTAATATCCCACTGGACTGCCACCAACTAATGTGACATCCAAATAATATCCCACCAGACTGACAAGAATTGATGTGATGTCCCTTATTGTCACTTAAACAGGAGTAATATTTCACGATTTTCCCCTAAGAGAATAACAGGAACACACTCAATAGCCTGGGAATGGACTGTATTCTTTTGTCCACCCCTAATGTAACTACTTATTACACACTTCAGAGCAATGTGCCCCAGTTTCAGACCTCTGATACACTCACACTTAATTAAATTAAATCTCACACATCCAAACACTTCTTGGAAAGCCTGACACAGATATCTAGCTGTGTCCCTTCCCTAAAATAATGTGGTAATGCTGCCACCAATCAGAGTGTCTTTATGCCCTTCTAAAAATGATGTCCAATTCTGAAAATTAAATATTACAACAAGTAATAGTAAATGACCTAAGCAGCCAGGCTTTTGGAGTGGCCCTGGGAATTATAAAAGCAAATATAAGCAATCTCAAATGACTAAAGAAAAACACTGATTGACCAGCCACAATGTAAGTTAATAATACAATATTTAATACTGAGCAAAATGATTAGAGATGTAAAACAGTAATTCCAATAAACAAACATAACTCAATCACCAGGAAAATGAAATCAATACTGTAAGATAGAGACCCACTATTCAGAAAAACTCTAACTGATCTAGATGATTAGTTATAATTTCATAACTGACTAAAGAACACTGCCCCTGATCTAAACTAAATTACTGCAGTATAGCAAAAAAAAAAACTTACAGTTCTTGGTGAGTCCTGTTTGGGTACCACTGCACAGTATATCTGTGATCAACTGTCAACTGACAACTGTAACAGTTCTGATTTTCATTTCATATTTTTAAATTCAACCAACAGCTGTTTTCTAAAAATTCTTTCCTGCTTTCAGCTTCTGACATTAACATATAGCAACTGTTAACATTCTGATGACATCATCTGCTGATATTGCCTTTAGAATCTCTCTTCACAAACATGCACAGTTAGAAATGTAAAAGGACACTGTTAAAGTCTTTAAAACATTCTGTTCAAACAGATCATAAATCAAAATGTAAGAACTTATTTACAACATCTTAGCTAGTCATGCTGGCATACAATACACAGGACAATCTGAAATTATATATAAAACTTCAGCCAGGCATGCTAGCACAAATAGTGTCTAGTTTCTTTACACCCCACTCGGAAATTGTTGACAAACTCAAGAGGTTAGGTACAAACCCTTATGTCATCCAGATAATAGCCAGATGACTCACAGACAGGAACCAATAAGTTAGAATTGGGGAGCTCAGCTCTACAAAGAAGCCAGTGATGAGCAGTGTCGTTCAGGGATCAGTACTGGGACTGTTCCTTTTTGGCATTTACTTCTCTGAAGTCAAAGCCAGTGTCAATGGCCTCTGGCTGACTAAATTTGCAGATGATTGCAAATCAGGAGCTGTCATTGAATCCCCCACCAACACAAATGCTCTCCTGGAAGGGCTGACACAGACAAAAAACTGGTATCAGAGCAATGGACTGAAAGATATTGTCAATAAATGCATAATAGTATCCTTTGGGAAATCATCCACCCCTGGTAGCTATCATATTGACAATACACCCAGTAGTCAGGGACTTTGGGACAGACATAGATAGTAATCTAGCCTTTGACCATCATGTGTCTACAGTAGTGAGGAAATCATTTTATGCTGTGCAACTTATAAACAATGGTATGGAATCTAGGTAAAAGGAAGTCATTGTTACACTGTATTTGGCATTCATCAGACCTATCATTGAGTACAATCCCCCCTTCAGTATGTACCTAACCAGGGATATCCACAGATGTCCCTCGCTAAAAGAAAACAGGGTGTAACATGTCCTGTGGAGACTGCTGCAAGACCCTATCCCTGTATTCTATCTCCTACAGGCTGTTGAGGGGAGATTTTTGCCTGGCATACAAGACATTATCAGACCCCACTCTGATGGATCTCCTGCATATCTGCAAAACAAACAGCACCAGGATTACCCATTTTAAAGACTTAAACCTTTCTTGTCATATAAATCTGGCCTGCTTGAGGGACAGGTATGCATCCCAGAGATCACATATTCTGTGGAATAGACTCCCCATCCATGTGAAGTAGAGTTCCTCTTTAACTCAATTCAATTGTAACCTGGACAATTTCATGGTGGGCAGGACATTTCTACCTGGTTTGGCACATATCTCTCTAATGGAAACAGGCAGCCTGTAAATGGTTTTTCTCTCAGGCCCCTGATTGTAAATGCCTCATCTCCCAAGCCCCTGCTTGCACATATCATGGGTACCAGAACTTGTCAATGATTTGGGATGCATGGCTAGGCTTAAAAAGGCCCTTTTAGTTGTTAGCAAAGTGAATACCTATAAACCTATGAACCTAATAATTAGAACCCAAAATATCTTCTTTTTAAAATGTTCTGAGCACACTCCACTGGGAAAAAAAAACTGTGCCAAACTTTGGACATTATAAAGCAATTATATATCTCTGTTGTTTGTGAGTGCTTAAGAATGCTACAGGATGAGATAAATATGTTGTGCCCTACTTATGATGTTTGTCTTTCCAGCCCTCACAAAGACAATCAGAAGGTAACAGAAGTCATAACCTGCACAAACTCCAAATCAAATATGCTTTATATTATGGCACTCTGTAAGGCTGCAGCCATCAATAATGTGCATGTGATCAAATCTCTAACACTGTATTTATGACCCTTTCCCAATGTATACATGTAATTGCACTGTCAAATGCATATTCTTTAAAACTAGCTAGAAAAAGAACCGGTATTTGAATTCCTGTTCAGGGTTTTGTAGTCTGCTACATTTAATAATTATTTTCATGCTTAAAGGGCTTTAACAGTACATGTACATGTCCCAAATCTGTAGTTGTATAGCAGCATTAATAATTCATATCCATAGCTGTGGAATACAAGCCTTAAGAAACAAGACACAAAATTGATTCTCTTGCTTTTTCTAAAAATGAGATAGAATGGGAACTAGTATTTTAATTTATTTTCAATCATTTGTAACCTGCCACATTTAATAACTATTATTTTCATACTTAAAGGTCCTAGCAGTACATATTGCATATGACCCAGATCTGTTCTTATAGAGAGGCAGTAATTATTAATATGCTAGGCTGAGGAATGCAAGCCTTAAGAAACAAGACAGAGTTGCTTCTTCAGTGAACCTTTATGAACATGTGTTGAAACTCACAAAGTAACATAACTCGCAATGCATTTATTTCTTAAAGTTACACTACTTCACCTTCCAAGTATATGACATTCCTTTTTAGTGATATAAGATTTGCTTCTAATGCCATAGAATGTCAATAGTTATATACATACCTCTCAACTGTTCAGATTTTTGCAGAATGTCCATATTTTTGTCTCATATTTTTGGTCTGTCATCAAATCTGTGGTTTTATGGCAAATCATTAAGGACTGAAGTCACTAAATAATGACACACGTTTGAGTTTCAGACTTTATATCCTTCAGAAATGAATGCTAATGTATAACCTGTTATTTCTACAACTCTCTAATTTTATAAGAGCAGTTTTTAAAATACATCACTATTTTTGGACCTTTGTCTCCCCCATTTTTTACTTTGTCAAGATCTCTTGCACTAACAGGTTGAGAGGTGTGGTTATTGAGAAATACGTCAAGTTTATCACTACCCTAAACAAGTGAGTCATATCACTGGTATATGTCTGGAAAAAAACGAACTTTTGTTGACTTCCCTGTATACATTCTAGTTATTAGAGATCGTTTTAATGTGTCTCTAATAGAAAGAAAGACAGCAACTGTCATGTTTTCATTGTGTGCCAGTAACTTTAGCAAATTAATTAAAGGTGTGTTTGCAGGCAGTTTACTAGTAGATCCTGTAGCTGTAATCTTCACAGAAACAGAAGAATGTCTTACTGGTATATGCAGAACAACGTTTTGATAGTTGTTTATTTGACCCATTTCAATGAGGGTCAGGCAAAGAACTCTTCCTGAGGAATTTTTAGTACTCATTGTTTGTGTCATTTGCTGACCTAGATAGGATATTGAGTTTTAGCGATGAGCCATCATCACCGTTGCTGAAATTTGTGATACTTAGCTTAAGTTCTGATTCACCATTATGCTCACCTGGTTCTAATTTAATGTCTTACTAAAAAGGGAAGTTTTTGAGACTTCAAGTGGTATATGTTTTACCAGTTTTTGTTCAAAATGTTTGCTGCTTGTAGTCTACTGTCTAGAACTGGCAATGGAAGGCACACAAAGCTTTGATCTTTGCCTTATTTCCAGCAATAACAGGAGAAGAGACTGTCCTGTGCTTTATGGTAGAGTGGAACTCTTGTCTTTGACAAATGTCAGCATGTTTAGTTACATTTATCTGGATGCATCATATTTTTAAGAAAGTTAATTTTAATTCATGGTGAAGTGGTCACTTCTTTGTGCTAAATAACCCCTGGATATTTGAAGACTAATAATCGACACAGATTAGAAAGTTCTCATTGTTATATTGAAACAGTGCATTTTTTTCTTTCAGCCATGTCGGCGTTGGTATCTGATAAGGTGATGCTTCCTGTTTGCGATTTTGGTTTCTGGGCATACTACACTATAATGTTACACCATCTTCTCTGTTTACCTTGACAAATTGGGCCAACACAAGTGTATTTGTTTGTCTGCCCTTACATTTAGGCATACCTTAATATGATTCATTAATTTTTAACCACATTTCATTTTTTAGCTGTGATGGTTTGATGACTTTATCATCTCTGAATATGACCCCTTTAATGAAAAACAACTCTCTGTATGCATAGTACAGTTTAATTAGCAGATAAAGTTGCTTTATACTCTCTTGGCAACGAGACATAATGAATTCATGAAACAGCTGCATTTCAGTGCCATCATTCCTTGCAGATTTCAGTTCCTGCTGTTTTCAGCTGTCACTGTTATCAGCAATTTGCCCTACTGAACTTCAAGCCATCTTCTTGCATGTTTGCCTCACACATGCTTATATACATTCTACTAAATGTATCAGAAATCTGCATTACCATTCTGAATTTATTGTGCACTGCAACATTATACTTTTGAAGAGTTGGCAGCATTCTTTGTAATCTAGCTGGTGCTTTGCATAGAGATTTCTTAAAAACTTTCAGGAATAGCTTTTGATCTATGACAGCATTAGAATGATTCTCATGCAAATAGTCATTACTTTTCATGCAAACAAAAACAATGAATAGCATTTTTTTCAGTCTTCTCGTATACAGTTTATGTGTCGCTTGGTACTCCTCACTGGATTCCCTATACCTTCAGAAGTCTGGACTCTAACATGACTTTGTGAGTTCAAAAGCAGATGTTGAAATCACTTTTTTTTCTCAATAGGAAATCACTGTTAGTGCAACTTTTTAGTGTGTGTCGATAGTGTTTTTTAATTTAATTTTCTATCCTTCTTGTCTGTACAACCATTTAGATGGTACATATGCGTTTACTTGGAGATGGGGAAATTGTGCACCTCATTGGGGCTAATAGGGGCATACCCCAGTGAATAAAAATGCATACCTTTACATTTTTCTTCAAGTTGAGGTCTTTACAATTTGAACTCAGTGAGCTGAGTCCTTTCTGAGTTGAATCTTAGTAATTCATGCAGTAAGTCTGTCCTGTTGCAGTAACACAGTTCCTTTTGTCTTGCATCTACTTGTAATGTTGTCAGTAAAGATTTGTTATGCTATTACTACAGTAGTGTAGTAGTGGATAACTAGTTTGGTAATCCAAAGCTTCTATCTTGATCCTTTAACAAACTCATGATTGTGTTCTGCTCCAGTAACATTCCTAGATGTACATTTATTTGTGATAATTGAGGTACAAACCTCAACTAGCATTGTATCATCTAAAAGGATCACATTAATGAGGATTTTTCTGAAGATGTTTTCACATTTACTATAGTATGGACATTATCTTCATCTTTCTTTTACCTATTATCATTTATATGATAATCTATATATTATACAGATGTCACCTAATCTGAGACCTACATTCATTATGTTTCAAACCTTGTGGCATAAATCTGTTCTGCAGCTTTAACAATCTGTTGTCATTTGTTTTCTTTTTTTGTTTTGTTTTGTAGCCTTCCAGCACTAAATCTTCAGTAATAATCATTACACCATCCTGTTCCTTGATCATGTCTTCAACATCTTAATGGAATACCTGTGGTGCTTCTAAATATTCAAATGGCATTACAAAATCTAAAGCAGCCCATGTGTGAATTAAAAGTACATAGCCTAGAACTTGGCTCATCCTACTTAATTTGCAAGCGTCATTGATTAGCATCAAAAACTGAAAAGGACTTTGGTTAAGCAGAGATAAAGTACTTGCTCATTAGTATATAGAGGGTAATATCTCCACTGAAGCCATTTGACAAGTGTTTGGTTCTTTACAAATCCTTCCTTTAATTTGATTTAAAGATATTACCATGTTGTGAATAACTATGTTTGCCCTTTTTGTTCATTCATCTAGTGCACCCAACAATAACAAACATTTAAGATAATATTCTATCTCTTTTGTGAAAGCAGTAGGCACATTCTGTGCAGTGCAAATCATTGCATAAATTCTGGTAAAAACATCAAATAAGAGCTGATATAATAATATTTGAAGCAAATAGGAAGACAAATGACTATCACACCACAAATGCACATAAGCAGGAAAATATACTCTGTATACAAACTCCAGCTTTTGCATCTGTGTAGCAAGACCCTAGTTCAGGGGTCTGCAACCTTCACTATCAAAAAAGCCACTTCTCCTACCAAATAAAATTCATCTGGAGACACAAAATATCTTTGACCCATAAAATGAAGATATCACAGTGTATTAAGTTTTATATATAGTTATTATTTTGTATATAAAAAAATTGAGTTTATAAGAGCAATATTTAAAATCCATCCCTATTTTTGTTCCTTTGTTGAGATTTTTATTGGGATCGCTCAATCGCTGTGTGTGTGTGTCTCTGTGCGTGTGTGTGTGTGCGTGTGTGTGTGTGTGCACGCGTATGTGTGTGTATGTGTGTGTGTGTGTGTGTGTGTGTGTGTGTGTGTGTGTGTGTGTGTGTGTGTGTGTGTACGTGTGTGTGTGTGTGTGTGTGTGTGTGTGTGTGTGTGTGTGTGTGTGTGTGTGTGTGTATATATGCACGTGAGTATTGTACGGCAGAATGACCATTATTTTTCAAAGCTATAGGGAGCCACTGCAGAGAGGTGGAAGAGCTACATGTGGCTCCAGAGCCACAGGTTTCAGACCCCTGCCCTAGTTAATATGCTTTTATTTGGAGATATGAAGGGCTGGCATTGCTGTGCTATATTCCTGCTTCCTTTTTTACTAAATGTAACTAGCCCTGACAAAGCTGCTGCAAAAAGAAAACAATATATATAATTCTCAAGGAAGGTTTCTCAAGTTTGTAGTCAACATTGCTACTTACAATGAAATCTCTGGGGAGACATATTATCTGAACTGTATTTGTTCAGTTATTAGCCCATGTTTCATTTGGTGAATTTTCCTTCTCTGATTGCTTAAATGCTTAACAAGATAAAACTATTGAAATTTAGTTATCTCCATAACATACAATGATACAAGCTTGCCTCTGACCCAGCTGACCTATGATCAAGCATTGCCCCAAACACTTGAGGAGCTGTTGACTGAACATTGGGTTGAGATCTTGGATGCCCCAACCCAAGGGGAAAGAAACAAACTGATCTGATCCTAAACTAGCTTATAATGAAACATAGCAAGTTTCAGCAGCAGGATAGATCATTGTGCATTCACACGCACACCAGACAGTGTTGAACACCTTATGAGAGGTGCAACAAAAATACATTAGTGTACATGCATCCCAAACTGGCATCATGCAAGCCAGTTTGGGCTCTTAGCAATTGGATCTGTTATGGATCAGGAAATTAAAACAATAGAAACTCCAGCCAGCAATAACCATCCAGAGCAGTGAACAGAATATAGCAGTTTAGCTGTATATCTATATCTGTCTATCTATCTGTTTCTCTCTCTATATATATGTATATATATATATATATATATATATATATATATATATATATATATATATGTATATGAAAATTGTTTCACCTTGCTCAGAGAGCTGAGACAGAAAACTGTTGCAGTATAATGTGTGTGTGTGTGTGTGTGTGTGCGTGTGTGTGTGTGTGTGTGTGTGTGTGTGTGTGTGTGTATGTGTTTAAGATTGCTGTCTAAAGTTATCAATGCCTGGTTTGACAATAGCTGTGTGCATGTCTTTCTTGTGTACATTTATACTTCTTTTTATCTTTGAGTATGAGTGCATATACTTGAGCTTGAGTTTCTGTAAACCTCAGATGAATGTATGTCTGTTCATGTGTATTTGGGAGCAGGAGATGAATGTCTTTAACTGGGTATACATCAGAGGTTCCAGCAATACTTATTGTACAAGTTGTTAGACTCCTATCTCAGCACAAATTACTTTGCTGATTGATTCATAGTAATGCAAATAATATTTTAGTTTGATCTATGACCATGCATTTTGTGTATAACCTTGAATCGTATCAAATCAGAGAAGAGCATCTCACCCTTTTTGACATGTCAAATGATGCTTCCTAAACATGGCTATGAATTCTAGAGATGATCTTGCCAGGAGAGAATAAAATTATCATTTTAAGTTTCAGAGTCCCATATAGCATTGTAAAATGTTTATTGCATGGAATTAAAGATATGACCTGTTAAGACCTGAATGAAGCCTTTGCAAGAGTTCTCCAAAAGGGAATTATGGATAAATTGTTTAACCAGAATGTTTCTTACCACATGCTATCTTTATTAGCAGTTAAAACAAAAGACAAATAGAACATTTCAAGATAGTTTAGACCTCGACAAACACACCCACTGTTGGTCTTGCATAAATATCTTAATCTGACTGATTCATTATAACTACATTGTAGGGGTTACCTAGTGTATTACACTACAGTGTTTCTTACTTAGATGGGCACACCCTTGACCTCAACCCTACCACAGAAATACTAGTCCTCTGGCCTCCAGAATAATTGGAATTCCACATGGTTTCATGACATGTTTACTATTTTACTTTTCTCTTTGCTGTTTTGTACTAAGTTAAAATATTATGTTGGAAATATTGTTATTTAATCTTTATCTGTGTTGAAAACATCTGCATAGTTTACATTGAAAGTAAATCATGGCTAGTTAAATGTTAATATTAATATCTTAAAAGCATGAGTATTGTTAAGTCTGCATTTCAAATGCTATCCTAACTGAAATATCTCTTTTATTGTTCATAAAACATTAAGTACTTTCTTTCCTTATTCAAATGGAACTTCATCAGAATACATTATACATCATTTCTTATTTATTAAATACCCAAAGTCAGCGTTAGCAATCAATTCATTTAAAGAAACAGCTTATATAGATATACTAATTGATCCTACTACTTTAAGAATTCATTATAACCTGGGGGAAATACTATATTTAAAATTTTTATAAAAAATAAAAAGTAAAACGTAATATACATTTCAAAATCATACATTTTCTATAGTTGCATAAGTAACATTAATGTGAACTCTTATTAAAAAATAAATTAAATATTGATCACTTACAATCTAAAAGTGCTGCTTATAGATAACCTGTCACTAATTTCTAGAACCTGTGTGGCATTTTATAATATTTGCCAATACAGTTCTCAAGACTGGATGTATGTCTTCCAATTTCTCCCTAATATTTTTTACCACCTTCTCAAGTATATAAAAAAACCTTTTTGAAGCCTTCACATATCCATGCATGCTTACTGAGAGCATTTTTATACTTTTTTTTAATTTCATGTAAGTGTTAGTTTATTCTATTCTTAAGAAACAAACGAGTTTCACCAATATTAAAGGTGGGGCATGTCAAACAACTAACTAAATAAACTACCCCAGTTGTCATACAGTTAAATATACTATTGTTTAAGATTGTCCTGGAGGAGATACCTGTTGTTATACTTAAACTGTTCTTAATATAACAACATGGAGAACATGTCCCACACTTTTTTCATTTCCTTATTAATTGCATTAGCTGGGCAGTTCTTCTTACCTTCCAAATGAGATTTATTGTACATACCCTTTTTATACACTTTAGAGATTTACCCATTTTTTCTTGTAGCCCAAATGATTGAAACACCCCTATTCAGTTCTTATTTAGAATGGAACTAACTTCATTAGATTTCTTACCAATTGCTAACATTACAGCTCCACAAAAGTCCTCTTTATCTTTGGTCCTAGCTTCTACACTAGTGGGGTCCTTGATAATTGGATAAAGTACCATTTGAATAAGGAATGCAAGCCTTTAAAGTGTTGTGCCTAATGAAGACTGGACTACAAGAGGCATTTTTTTTTGTTATTTACTATGTGGTGGTGCTGCGGTAGCGTTGTCGCCTCACAGTAAGACGCTGTCTGGTTCGATTCTCAGCTAGAGCATCTTCTGCGTGGAGACATGCGTGAATGGACGTACCTTCGTTGAAGGGTGTGCATCAGGGCTGGTAACTCGGCACATAAAAATCAACTACCAATCATTAGCGGACCGGAGTTCTGCTGTAGCAACCCCTAACTGGGAAAAGCCAAAAGACTCAACAACAACAACTATGTGTTGGCTTTATACATTGAGAATATAGTTTTTGGTTCTAACTAAAAATCTGTTTGAACTGTAATGAAACGGGATTTGCACAGCACTTTCATTGTGTATGATTTTGTAATGTAATGGGATTTGTACAGTATTTGTATCACTTCTAATTTCTGAAACTACTGTATTCAGACTTGCATGAATGCAGCAGAATCAGGATATAAAACTAACCACTATTTAATACTGTATGATATTTTACTTCAACTTAAGTTTTGTAATGTTGTGAAGTAAAGGTGACATTCTGCATAAGTAAAATGCTGTGCAGATTTTGTTTAATGAATGGAAAGGTCTGGAGCTTGAGGAAAGCAGAGTTGGGATATAATGATTATTGCATTGAATCAAAGGCATGGCCTATTAAGACATGGCTGTTGCTCAAATCAAGTTATCCAAATAATTTTAAGTTATCCTTTGACAGATATGGTTGGACTTTCCATTGCAAATCTTGCAACTAATCCAGAGACAACTTTCTTAAATTAAAATAATATGCAGCAATTTACTAATGTTAACTGCTGGAAGGATCAATGCCATCATTTGATGATGCAAAACTTTTTACAAATGATTATGTTAAATGTAGGTTAAAACATTCAATGTTATGTATTTCTCAGCCTACTTTTAGTCTGTGTGTTGATAATGGCTTTCAAAATAACATGTTCCACATAAAGATATAAAGACAATCACATGTTAATTTTATTTGACCATTTTATGATTCTAAAACAACATAGGAGAAAAAGAACAAATTAAGTAAATTCAGTAGAATAAGATAGGAACAGTACAAAAGTAAATAAATTGCCCTATAAATATGAAGTGGCATCTAAACAATGTACAGATTCTGTGTGCTATAGATGTGGAGAAACATTTTTTTGAAATCTAGCAAAGCATGGGACAAATATATGTTGCTGGTATGGGCGAATGTAGAATAAATGGAATGTTTAACTTTTCAAATAGTTTTGGAGATAAATCTTTTAAGGCAACCATTGTCTTCAAATTACTTGTATGTATGTAAAGCTGGTATCAGTAATAATTGGATTGCTTACATAAATTACATTTTAATCCATATATATTCTTATTTTAAGGGGTTACAGTTTTAGAGGGGCCAATGTATGCAGTTGGAGGACATGATGGCTGGAGTTATTTGAGCACTGTCGAGAGGTGGGATCCACAAGGTCAGCAATGGACATTTGTGGCAAGTATGTCTACTGCAAGAAGTACGGTTGGAGTTGCATCCTTAAATGGCAAGTGAGTAGGGCATGTGATTTTAAATGCTTTGCTATCAAATAAATAGTTTTACATGCTTTCTTACTTAATATGTTTCTGCTTTTGGGATATAATATTGTTTTGTATTTTATTTTTATATAAAGTTCTTCAGTCTGCTAAACAAGTTAATCATTTTGAAATTAAACATTTGCATTCATTCTAGCTTATTATCACGGTCAGAAGTGCAATTGTTTTTCATAACATTTTAAGGATGTAAAATTATCTAGTGTATTTCCTTGTTAATGTCCTACTTTGTAGCTGTACCTCATTATAAAATTTAAATAGATCGAGAGACAGAGAAATAACAGTGTTTTATCACAACCATTATTCAGAATTTGGATATGCTTTAGAAGAGACCAAAAATGAAAGGAGATTGATTACAATATTTTCTAATATATTACATGCCATATAAGGCTTACATGATATCTGTATCTGTTGCTTGCACGGTGGTACAAGAAAGTGTCAAGTGAGGTTAATGCTTGCTTTTCACTGAAACTGTGGCATTGTTTGACAGTGCAACTGCAACAGATATAATCACACTCTGTACAAAATGAGAATAACAACCTTAGTTTTGCTGAATATTGGATATAATTTCTGAATATTACAAATGCAAAACAGTCAGTCTAATGTAAAGAAACCACATTATGTAGGGTGGTCACATATACATGCAATCAAATAAATGTTAAGCCACATTATTATTAAACTAAATATAGCAGCGAAGAGTAACAGACCAACACGGTATGTTATGTATAAAGGTGGTATATTAGATGACAAAGGGGCATATACTAGAACTACGTTTGCAGAAATGTTTGCAGGGTATATCACTGTAGGTCATTTTAAAGAAAGGAGGAAGAGACAGCGATAAAAAATGTACATTTGTAAATATTATGCACATGATGTTCAGGCGATCAGTGATGGGATGATAAAACACTGATATCCCAAAGTAACTCAGCGGGTTAGTAAATGCTTTAAAAACACAGCTGCAGATCAGAAAACTGCCTAAAATTCCAGTTCTAGAATCAACAGCATGCTGAAATAGAAAATTGGAAGCCCCAAAAGTAGGCATAGTTAATGCATATCATTGTATCAGAAAAAAACATGCAGACATTAAGCAGTGCAAATAGTATGCCTAAAAAGTATAATCATCAATGCAGGGAATGTGGCAACCCACAGGGTGAAAAGGCCACCCACACAAGCCATTCAGTAAAAACTCATAAAGGTTCAGCTAAGCTAGAATCATCTCTGTGTAATACCTTAAGCCTACTATAATAAGATTAAGATAGACACACCATGGAAAATCATTACTGTAATATGACACACTTCCATTCTAAGAAAGTTACTAAAAGCCATCATGGCCTCACAGAGTCTTACTTCATGGTAGACTGAATGTAATAGAAAGTAGTCTAGTAATTCCTATATGATACAAAGACAAAGCATTACAGCTTGCAAATTAAATTTTTTATGAGTGATTGAAGGCAAACACATTGCAGAGAAAATGTTATGTTATGAATATGTGCACTGAAGCTATGCTTCCCATTTGTCAAAATTAGTAAGCAAATTTGAAAAAAGTTTGCTTCCTATAGGGATGTCAGGTCTGCCAACACAACCATGCTCAGAACTACAAGCTGATTCTGTTCTCTTTATCCCTCTGGAAAACATCACTTACTAATCATTGTTACCTGGTATAAATACCCAGTATTGAAAATATTAGTAATCAGCCTACATAACTTACCTAGAAGTGATAGTCAATGTCATTGTCATACCCTGTTACTGCACCAATTAGATATGCACTATTGTTCTATGTTTGAAAAGTGACACTTTCTATGACTGCTAATCATTTTATAATATTGCAATTTAATTGAAAATATGAACGTATACATGTTCAAGTGATTCAAGTCCTTTTTTAACTCCTTTTGGCACATAACTTTCTAAATGACTCATTATTTTGTGTTTTAGAACTTTATACTGACAGAAACTCTAATGGTTAAACATTATTTGAGGTAATATTCTAATATTTTGGTAAATTGATCTGTGCTAATTGCTCTATGTCCTTTTGAGCATATTACAACCCAATACATTAACTACCATATATTTTTATTAGAAAAGTTAGGAGCACTTGTATGTCTCAGCATTTTTAACAATTCACGGTTTCCTGCTTAAAAATTACCCTAAGCAGTCCTTCTTTTTTTTTTTTTGTCATTTTTTTAAATGGTTTGTACTGCCATGACTTCTCGGGTTTATTTTGTTCATGGCATCTAATCTTAAGTTTCAAAACAGTTTTCTGTCAGCAAAGTGTACGCAAGGTACTGCTCATCCAAAGAATGAAATAGGGCTGTATATTCCATTAAGTAGATATGTTTATACTTTTTGTTTCTTTTCTTTTGACACATCTGATGTTAGAAGGTCTGTTTAAATATTTTAATGTTGAATTTCCCATCACCCCAACTATCTATGGCCTTCCCAAAATACAAAGATATGGTATGCCCACCTATGAGACCCATAGTTTCGAGTAAAGGCTGGCCACATAAGCTATGTCTATCTATGTAGAAAAAAGTCTGCATCCTGTGCTAGAAACTTGTGATACAGTGTTGAAAGACACAAAATCTTTTTTTACAAATATTATACAGTATAGCAGCTATATTAAATAGGGATTTTTTACTTGTGACCCTCGATATAACATCTCTCTTCACGGTGATACTTAACCAATGGGGGATTGAAAATATTAGTAATCTGTTATGTATGAAATGCATTTTTACAAATGGGAAGATAAATTTACTATGCAGTTTACTAGAAATTATTTTAGAAAATAATGTCTTTGTCTTCAATGAAGATTTTTATCTACAGAAGGTTGGTGTAGTTATGGGCACAGCTTGTGCCAATAGCTACGCTAACCTAGCCTTAGTACAATGGGAGAATATGAGTGTCTTGCAAGGTAATGAGTTTAGTGAACATATATTGTGGTATGTGCATTTTGTTGATGACATGTTTTTTTCTTTGGGGAAGCTCAGTAGACTTGTTAGAAAGATTTGTTAACTATTTACATACAACGACCACTTTTTTGAAATTTACTTGCAAATACTCTAATGAACAGTTTGAATATCTAGATGTTCTAGTTAAAAAATCAGAACTGGGTAGATTGGCAACTAGTTTATACAGGAAACCAAGTAGGAGAAATTCCCTGTTACACAAAAATAGCATGCATCTCAGGCATTAAAGAAGAAATGTACTGAAAGGGGAGTTTCTGAGAGTAAGTAGACTGCATAATAGAGTAGAAGAATTAGAGGAAGTGGTGCTACTGTTAGGGGAAGACTTTCTTAATAGGTGTTATAGTCAATCAGAAATAGATGCATGCATCAAGGAAGTATATAAGGAATGTGAATGTAAAAGGAGACCATATTTTTCAGAACACTCTACACATGAACCATTTGAACGTAAGTCTGTAAAAGAAAAACTCAGGTTCCCTATATCTTATGCAAGTGAATTCATCTTTTTTGTGAGATTTTTAAGAAGAACTGGAACATTCTTACAGCTACTAAAGGACTGGAAGATGTTACTGATTCTGTACCACATTTTTCTTTTATAAATAAGAAGTCATTAAAAGGACAGTTATGTTATAAGATGCAAGGGTCTAAATCCAAGGATGTCACATAGGTTGGAGACCAACTCATGTAGAAATTGCACAGCCTGTAAATATATATTTTCAGGCCCCACTTTTTTGCATCCTAAACAGAATTTTAAAATAGAGATAGATTTTTATGCTGATTGCAGGACAAGAAATGTTGTATACCTTAGTTTTTGCCAATATTATAAAGTTTTTTATATCGGCAAAACTAGTAGAATGTTAAAGGAGCATATCCTGGAGCACATGAGGAATATAGTCAATAAGAAAGAGACGAGTGCCTGAGCTAAGCATGTTGAAGCAGTGAGGATACATCATGTTTTTAAATTCTTGGGGTTTTGGAGGTAGTAGATGAAAGCATCAGAGGGGGCGATATCAAGAACAGAACTGAAGAAGCTGAGCAGAAATGGATCCTACAGCTGAATGCTGATAAACCCCCAGGTATCAATGAGACTGTTTCACTGAAACCATTTTTAAAAGCAAGAGCACTTAAACATTGAGTTCCCTGTAGAAGACAGGTCTCCTTATGCCAATACATTATTTCTGAATGAATGAGTATTTTGAATTATTAAATGCATTAAGCTTTTAATTGAGAATAGTAAGATGTATTTTATTTCACTGTATTTGCATACTTTTATATCAGTTGTGTCTTAATTATGTTCCATATTTATTATATTGAATAATTGCTTCTGTGACTTGATTGGTTGTTCATTAGTTTAAATTCAGGGAAGCTGCTGTGTAATTTAGTCTGAAGAAGAGATCATGAAGATTGCGAAAGCGCTTACTCTTGGTTTTTATTTGTTCTCTTATTAAATAGTGTTTATTCCTTCAGCCGCGGTCATTCATTTTCTTTTTTGTTTATTTGTGAATCATCAAAATAAAATCAGTAAAATGAAACCTTGTCCGGTGAATACCCAATGCAAAGTAGACTGATAGATGCAGTACTTCACTCTATTCTGATTGATTCTAAAGGTTAGCTGCGCTGTAAATGCACTGTAGCTTGCTAGTGGTATTCTAGCAATGGTACAGCTTAAACTGCTCTGTGGTGACATGAATTAAAGTGCTAGTGTGGTATGTCCATCCAGTACATGAAAAAAAAATAGTTTCTAATGCACCTCAGAGGAGTAGTTAAGAATCCCTGTTCACTGATTGGTTGAAAGCGAGAATCACACAAGATGTCAAATTATCCTAGACACCAGAAAACAAAACAGAACTAGTGCCTCATGCATAGCAGTGAAGGACACTTGTCACAATAATTAATCTCACACCCAGACAGAGCTGATGCATTCCTGTTGCAGATATGTTAAGCTGTGATGCAGAATATTGAACTGATATCAATTACAAAATTAGCTGGTATAACTTTTAGGCAAAAACTGGTGTCTGGTATGGTTGTGTATTATTTTTCCTTTTGTCTTTTCAGTTGCCAACTATTGGACAAATTCTCTATTATCACCTTCCTGCTGTTCAGTTATAGAGCTCCAGTTTCAATATCCAGTATTTTAGGAGTTGGTATATGTCAGGAGGTAGAATATGACTATTAAAACATATTAAATATTAATATATACAATAAATAAATGATATATATATATATATATATATATATATATATAATATATTAATTTTATATATATATATATATATATATATATATATATAAAATATTAAAACATGTTCCAAGTTAGACTTTCCCGGTTAACAAATGTAAGATGAATAATAAATGTATGAGTTGAAGTGAGGACAGTATCTTTTGCATATATTAGGAGAATGTGTTATGTAGATCATAAGGAAAGTTATTAATAAGCAGAATAGCAGTGGGACAGGTATTTATCCTTGAGGCATTCATTTACATAGTACTAGAGTGAGATATAGGGCGGTATTCACAGTTGCTTGTGCAAATGCGATAGGGCTATTCCTGATGCTTACAAATGAGCTCAGCAAATGTAAGATTCATTGAAACCATTTATGCTAAAGCCCAAGGCCTAAAAAATAATGAGACACAATGAGAAATGTTGTAAAGTATAGTACTCTAATGAGGTGGCTTTGCAATTCATAGTCCAACATCCCTGTGATATGCACATCCATAGTTAAATGCAGTGCTTCACCTTTGCTACTGCAGTTACAATCAGCAAACTTGTTTGTCTAAGTATGCACAAGCACTTCCCAGACATGAAAATGAATTATTTCCCCAGTGAACCCTTCAATAACATCTCCTAGTATGCACAAGCATTAAAATTAGACATTAACCCAAACAACCTCTTCAATAATATGCCCCAGTACGTGCAAGCACCAAAATGAAACATTCACCCAAGCAACCCCTTCAAGTAACATGCCCCAGTATGCACAACACAAAAATGAAACATTCACTCAAGCGATCCTTTCAGTAAAAAGACCCAGCATGCACAACCACTAAAATGAAACATTCACCCAAGTGACCCCTTCAGTAACATGCTGCAGTATGCACAAGCACCAAAAAGAAGCATTCAGCAAAGTGACTCCTTCAGTATTATGTCCAGGTATGTACAAGCACTAAAATGAAACATTTCCGCAGTGGTCTTTTTAGTAAAATGTTCAGGTATATAATAGCACTAAAATTAAATGTTTCTTCAAGTGACCCCTTCAATAAAATGTCCTAGTGTGCACAAGCACTGAAATGAAACATTCACCAAAGTGACACATTCAGCAATATGTCCAGGTATGCCCAAACACTCAAATGAAACATTTCCACAAGTGATCCCTTCAGTAAAATGTGCAGATTCCCATAAGTATCAAATTAAACAAATACCCAGGTGACCCCTCGAGTAAAAATGTCCAGGTATGCAGAACAGAAAGCTCCCCTAGCATTTCCACATTCTGACTGAAACCTGCTACTTTCTGGTAAAACTTCAGGGCAATTTACACAATGTGTATGCAAATTAGTTAATTATATATTCATGTTTGTGAATAGAACTCAAGCGCATACGTGTAAACCTTTTTAACAGCGTAGTAGCTGTCCCACTATTGATTATATGTTAATCACATTATGCATTTTTGATAAGAGAGTGTGTTCACAAAATGTCTGTGCATTTCTGTAGTCATCCTGACAGTCTGGTATTTGCATAACCTCATGGCACCACTCATTGTAGATTACCGCTACAAAAATGCAAAGCCCTGGACTATGAATTCTGCCCATACATAGACTAGACATGATATTAAAAGTTGTTTTGGAGAGATCATTTGTTAACCAGAGGAAAACATTACAGAGAAGCCAATGGAATGGAGCTTGTTGATAGGATACTGTGTCAAAATTATCGAAGGTTTCTTTAAAGTGAAATGCCCTTGTTCTATGTTGTAAATAATTTGGTCAGTTAATTAGCAGTCATAGTGATGCATTTTGGTCTGAAACTGTCCTTTTTGTTGGAAAGGGTTTCACAGGTCTTAAGGTTTTCAAGAAATTGTTGACATTTTCTTCTGTGATTTTTTTGCAAGTGGGCATATATTAAAACAATGTTAGGTCATTGGCTGAGTTAGAGATAGTATCATTAGATAAAGGTGCAATGAGGGAGTGTTTAAAGCCTTATGAAATAATATCTGTAGGTTCAAAAATATTGCATATGAATGCAAGGTGATTGGGGAAAGGTTGGGCACCATACTCCATAATCTGGTGGTAAAGTATGCGAAAGTTTGTGTAGTAATTAAAGTCAGAGTTAATTAAGAGAGCTTTAACAACTGAAATAACAAGACATGTATTCTTTTCCGCTATAGAATGGAATGTATCGGGTAAGAAAAAGTATGAGAGAAATAGCACATACATTTGAAAGAATGGAGGGCTGATTGTTGCTTGAATCTGGTTAATAATGTTGGAGTTCAGACTGGTGAAAATGTTTTTGTATTTTGGAAATATTTTTGGGCAGCCAATTTCCTTTATGGTTTCAAAAATGATTTGGGGAAGTTATTTTTTAATGTTTGTAAGATTTAAAACTTTACATTACATTTTATTTTACAACTTGTTCCAAATGACAGGTTTTTAGTGTATACTGGAGTATTGTGTAGGTTGATTTTCCATACTTACAAAGCTACTTTGTATCATTAATTTGCTGTATCAGTTACATATTGATGCAGGCAACATTTTAGTTTTTATCCAAACTTCCCTAAGAAGAAACTTTTTATCCTGACTTCAAGAAATGTTTTGTTTTTCTTTTGGATTTTCCCAGTTAGTGGTCGCCACAGCGGAATTCCAGTCCGCTAATGAATGGCAGTTGATTTCTATGGTGCCGAGGTGCCAGCCCAATGCCCAGCCTTCAACGAAGGCACGTCCATTCACGCATGTCTTTCGAACACCACTCAACTGTGGGGAGGACATGCAGACTCCACAAAGAAGGCGATCCAGCTGAGAATAGAATGGGAGAACCTTTTGCTGTGAGGAGACAATGCTACCGCTGCACCACCATGGCTTCAAGATCCTGTCTTCAGGAAATATTACTATAATAAAATGTTGACTGTGCAGCAGATCTGTATAGCTGTATAGAGCAGACCAGTTCATATGCTTTAATTCTTGCAGGACAGTGGAATATTAAGTTTTTGGGATGTGTCTAGTTTGCAGCAGCAGAGATTGAAGTTTTGGGGTTTTGAGAAAACAAATGGACAAAAAGGGGATTTGGATCCTTTAAAAAGGGAACAAAGTACTCTGAGGATTTTTAGCTTGCTGGGTATGTTAGCAATTGAGGTCAATAATGGATTGCTTACATGTTATAATATTTGGGTGAGTGTTGCTGGTGACCAATTATGGAATGTTGTGTACAGAATGAAAATGGTTTCACAAACTTTTGTTTTTACCCTCACAGTGAAAGATAGAATCATCAATAGAAATACACTTGCAGTATTGGATTTAAGAACATAATTCGAAGTGTGTGTTTTGAATAATGGGTAGGGTTATTGGCTGGGCATATAGATAGTGGTAAAGTAGATTTTGGTGTGATTCTTAACTATATGTTGAATATGAGTTCAGTTAAGTGCTTTATTTCAGTACAAGTGACACAGCTAGGGGAAATAAGAACAGGGATGATTTTAGATTATTTGTGGAATGAAGTTAGTATGCACCCTCCTTTTTTTGTACTTGGTCAGCTACTAGTAAATTAAGTATGATGTAGGAGTGTACTAGTTGACATATAGCCAAAATTTGGTGATACACATTACACTAGAGTAATACTGGTCAAGTTGTTTCTGAAGACTGATAGATTTATTGGTGATGCTATCTACAGATGTGTGGACACTAGGGAGTTTTTCTTGTTTGATGTCTCAGGATAAAATGTAAAATGGGTGAGAAAGAAGGACCTTGATTGTGCTCAGTAGTTCCACTTAAAAAACATAACAGAACAGTGGAAAGAAGAACTGGCTTGTGGGATTGTGAAAGAGGCATTGAGTAATAGGGGTTCTGATATGAGATTTATTTGTAAGAAAGAATGTTTAGTAAAATACTGAAGACACTATTTTTTTAAACCAACATGCGGTATAATTACCAAGATATACTCAATTACTGAGGTGAGATGTAACAGACAGAGAGTAAAGAAAGGATTTGTAAGGGCTGAGGCTGAGAAATAAAGACAAGGAGTGGTAGAAAGCAGCAGTGGTATAAATGGAATTGTTGTTTATGATGTCGAGGAGTTGGGGCGGTAAAGGGCATAGCTGGTGTGAAGTAGCAAATAACAGACGGATGGAGCTATGAAGGTTATAAATCTAGCAGTCTTTGGGGAGCTGAAAATGTCTATAGTAGAGAAGTAAAGCAGGCCAACAAAAAGGGAACAGGTAACTTTTTATATAAGCTATTACACAGAGCTAAAGGTGAATAGTAGTAAGGGCTGCCATCTTAGAACCAGCCCAACTCTGCTTCATTTTCTCACTTCACAAGAAAACCTTTTAATAAACACTGCAAATAAGAATCTTCTTTTGTAAATGTGATTCTGATGTGATGCACAAAAGGCAGCTGAATCCCTCACTAGAGTTTACATAACAAAAGGCACTTTGGAAGCATGAAACCATTTCAGTATGTTAAATATTGTCAAGCTTATATACAAAAAAGGGTGAAAAGAGGTGAGGTCCACTCAGATTCTCAGTTCTAAAATAATGGCTGACCCATTGTCGAAACATTTTCTAGTTTATTAAATAAAACTTTTATACAATTTTCCATTCTAATAAGTCATCTCCTCTAGGTAGCTTTCTGTCATTTTTTAAGAAACATTAAAATGCAACTATGTTTGCTGTGTAACCTGCAGACTGAATTTCATATGAGTGCTATAACAAGAATCACAAAAGTCATGTTGCAGCAGCAATTGGTGAACCTTTCTTACAATTCCACATTCTTCCCTTAAAGTTCATATGATTTTGTAGCTGAAAGGAATAACAGAATAAAATAAAGCTCCATGCTGAGATTGCATGGTAGCCATATCCATTGTCACAATGTCCTGCAGCTCTCAGCTATTATGAACTTTCTACATTAGAGCATAGTGATTTTGCTCATATACCCTGAAGTTATTTTAATTCTTTTTCACAATGTAGGATACCAGCAATAGTTGCAGGAAGACTCAGAGGGGGTCTGTGGGGTGCCCTTTTTTGTTTAGAAAGAATGTAGAACAGACTTTCATAACTGCAAAATGTGTAAACGTATAAGTCATAAGTTGGCAAAATAAAATACACTGCCTGCATTCCCTTATGGCCTTTAGCCATGTCTAATAATTTGCTTCCCTAGTGTTTTGTATGGTTTTCTGTCTCTACAGTAGTAGTAGTAACATTTACCATGGAGAGTGATTTAACTTTGCTTATTATGTAGGGCACAGAATATACCCATAGATGATTATAGGACATATGCAATGACTACATACTGTGACTCTGTTAACGCATTAACATTTTTTTTTTATTTTTTATTATTTTTATTACAAAAGGATGTTTTGCTAAAGGATTTTTATTACCAAATAAATAAAACATAATAATCCTAAAATGACAGGATAACAATGTGAATTACACACATATTCTGTCTGTTTGTCAGTGTGTGTCAGTCTCAGCTGCTATGCCATCACACTAAACATGTTGATAAAATCATCTCAAGGTAAATCTATTACACATTAATACTTATGTTGGAATACAAAGCACAAACTGCATCACAGCACAGTTGGTTAGAGCAGGTTTGACAGAACGTGTCCAGTAAATCTGGATTTAATTTCTACAGTATTTACTTGCTTTCAGTGTGAATATTAACAGTCTTTAATGCATAAGCTTGCTTTTGAGTCACCACTAAAGCCAAATGCTTTGTAATTAACTGAGTTTATTTGGTTGTGAAAGATAGAATAACGGTGAAAATATATATTTTATATATCTATTTCAACAACCTTTTTGGAAGTGTTGATATAACTAAAAGCTGTTCTGTTGAAAACAGCCAGTGATATTATTTCACTGCTTTTATTGTGTGGTACTATATTTCATAGGGTCATAGGTTCATAGGTTGGTACTGGGCTATCTGCCTGAAGGCATATATTAGCCCAGCCATGTTGTGCGGTATTCACCGCCCCTTTTGTAGTTCCCTAGACCCTTGTACTAGCAGCTAGTACCCTTGGCCCCTATCTAGTAGTGCTGTTGGTGTGATCCCTGGTGTGAACTTTCTGTTACCCATCCACTCATCAAGGTTCCTCTTGAAGAGTGATAGTGAGGGACTCTGTCTTATGTAGATCTGGACCCTGTTCCATAGTAAGGGAAGTCTCTGCAAAGGGAATCTATCCCTCCAGCATGTTCTATTCATTGTTGTGTTGAGGTTTATATCCCTAGAGCGTGTAGCTTGAGTAGATTTGGTTTTGTTAAGATGGAGCATGTTCAATACTTCTGGGTTGGACATGGCTCTGTACGTTAGACAGAGATCGCCTCTGACAAAGTGGTATGCAACATTAGATTGTTCAATCGTGCTGCATAGGGCAACTGTTTGAGGCCAGTAATCCTCTTGGTTAGGTACCTTTGTGGTCTCTCCAGCTGCTGGAGATGTCTAGCCAGGTACATTCCAATTGGTGCATTGTACTCAATAATGGGTCTGATGAGGGAAGAGTAGAGGGGCACCATTACATCCTTAGATCTTGATGTGAACCCTTTCGTGATCAGATGGGTCACATAGAAGGATTTTCTAACCACTTTGGCAACATGGTTATCAAAGGAAAGCTGACTATCTACTTGGGTCCCTAGATCCCTTATTTCTTCTTCAGATTTCAGGGGATTACCTCCTATGTTGTAGTTTGCGGGTACTCTATTTTTTCCAAAGGGGGTTACTACACATTTTTTTGCATTTAGCTTGAGACCATGGCTTTGACACCATGCATCAGTCTCATTTAGGCCCTTCTGAAGGATCTCCATAGGTTCATAGGTTCATAGGTTCATGCTAGGCTATCTGCCCTAGGGCATTTATAAGCCTAGCCAGAGTGTGTTTGGCTTTCGCCACCCATTTTAAATTAATTTTGCTATGCCTTTTTTTGAGGTTAGTATACTGTGCCTCTGTCTAACAGTGACACAGAAGTGATAACCGGGGTAAACCTACGATCTCCCATCCACTCATCAAGATTCCTCTTGAAGAGAGTCAATGTGGGACTCTGCCTAACCTGGACTGGGATTTTATTCCAGAGTGAAGGGAGCCTCTGGGTTATGAATCTGTCCCTCCAGCATGTTCTATTTATTTCAGTGCTGAGGTTCAAGTCTCTCGAGCGCGTAGTTCGATGGGATTTGGATTTTCTGAGGTGCAGCATGTCCATTAATTCCGGGCATGTCGGCCGAAGACTCTATTATAGCACCCAGTTTGCAGTCGTCTGCAAACTTAGTCAGCCACAGCCCTTCCGTGCTTGCCTGTACTTCTGAGAAGTATATGCCAAACAGGAGGGGCCCCAGGACAGAGCCCTGAGGCACACCACTCGTTACTGGTCTGGATTCGGACATAGATCCCACTACTATTACTTTATGGGATCTGTCTGAGAGCCAGTTTGCGATCCATCTTGTGACATAAGGGTTTATGCCTAGGCTGGTGAGCTTATCAATAATACCTGAATGGGGAATGGTGTCAAATGCTTTAGCAAGGTCAAGGTAACTGTCTTAAAGAAATCCACCAGGTTCAGGAGGCATGATCTGCCCTTGACGAAGCCAAACTGTGTGGAGTCCAGCGACTGGAGGTTCCCAATCTCTCTATTTATGAGGTCCATAATGATTCGCTCCATAGCCTTACAGATCAGACTGGTCAGGCTTATTGTTCGGTAGTTCCCAGGGTCAGTTGTGGCCTCACCCTTGTGTAGCGGGACCACCATTGCCGTGCGCCATTCTATGGGCACATATCCTGTGGAGAGGTTGAGACTGAACAGGGTATTAAGATACGGGGTTAATTCCTTTTGGAGCTCGCATATGACACAGCCTGGGACACCATCTGGTCCCATGGAGGCAGTGTTTTTAGCTTTAGATGTTTATGTATGTTTTATTACTAATCCTTCACAGTACTTCAGCTTTATAAAAGTGTATGGAAAGTAAAGACTCACTAACTTTGAGTTTCTCAGAAGTAAATATATGCTGGAGTATATCAGGCTTTCTGTTGTTGCTATATCATATAATATGTATTTGGATATACATCACGCTATTACAAAATTAGATAAGTAAATAAAAAAACAATTATAACTTATAGGCATGGCCTGTAAATCAGTGCAGACATATTGTAAAATATTTCATGGATTTACCATGAGAGACAAACATGGGTAGAACAAGGCCTTAATTTTCTATATTATCAGGGGAGGGCTTGCATAATGGTTAAAGTCTTAACCTCACAGATTTAAGGTAAAGTGATTCTTTCTGACCTCTGGTTATAGAGAATATGGTTGCTAGCATGGCTAGCATAATAATTAAATTTTAACCTCACAGATACAAGGTACGGGGCTTGAATATGGCCTCTGGTTGTCAGTTGGGTTCATAATACTCTGGGGACTGATAGCCTAGTATTTACCCATGAATAAGTAAAAATCTATGCCATAGCTTATTAAACAAAATACATTACTTTTCTATTTCATCTGTACAGCTCAATAAACAAAAAAAGAGTAATGCATAAATATCCAAATAACTAAACTAACACACTAGCATAAACAAAGTAAATAAATATATTCCAGAAGGCAAAATGTTCCAGGCAATTATTTTTTTTTAATGCAAAACTTCAGCACTTTCATTTGTTTCAGTGAAATATGAACTTCATCAAAATAACACAGGCAGTAAAATCGGTCAGGAAATAACAATGGCAGAATAAAATGTTCAGTTCTACTTGTTGTCCATACTGATAGGATGTCACTTCCTCTTTCAAAATTAGAAAGTAGCTAGATTAACAGGATGTGTGTTCACCTGCATTTTCTATGAAGGTTACAAACTCTGAAACTCAAATGTGTCACTATTCAGTAACGTCAGTCCTCTGTGATTTGTCTGAAAACCTCAAACTTTATGAGGAACAAATCAAACAAATGAGGCAAAAATCTGGAGAATCTGCTAAACTCTGGACAGTTTTGAGGCATGGAAAGGTGAGTGTAGACATAAGGGACTGTGTTACATGCTTCTATACTGCATAATCGAACTGTTAAAAGTTCGAACATCATATGGTCGACACCATATGATCAAACTTTTAAAAGTTCGAAAATATAATAAAAAAAAATAAACCAAAGAAAAAAACTACCTGAATGGTTTAAGCAGGGGGGGCAAGAACCCCTGCACCTCCAGACTCCCCGCTCTTTAAAATATACCAACTACAAGATCGCACTACAGTACAGAAAGGGAAATCTTCCCATTCTGCACTGGACAGAGATCTCTGTTGAAACTTTCGAACTTTTAAAAGTTTGATCATATGGTGTCGACAATATGACACTCAAACTTTTAAATGTTTGACAACATAATATGTTTTTTTTTTCTTTTTTACTGCACCTAGTAGTATATGGAACAGATAAGGCTCCATTTACTACAAAAATTTATGATCGCGTCTCCGATCATAACCTTAAATTATGTGTTCTCGACATGGAAGACAAGATTCACCTCTTGAGCTTCACTCTGGTAGTGAATTTCTTGGCATGTATGTCTTGAACACATAATAAATGTGTTGTGATCTGTGACCCAATGAATATCCTCTAAGTCGCTGTCAAGACTTATTAGTTTCAAAACGGCACATTCAAAAAAGTATAATTGTGAAAAAAGATCTTGAAACTTAAACTCACTTTCTGATAGTGCCTCCATGAGTACTAAATTGTGGACAAATAGTGAAATGGTCTCTCTATAATGGGCATAACTGTGGTTCTGTAAACTACAAAAACCTCATTTTTGAGAATTTATTTTCAAGCATAGATCAGTGTCAGTTTAAAGACTTCAGTGAAAATTTATTCTAAAATGTTACACCAATAAAAGAAAAGCAGGAATAAATGAGTGCTATGAGTAATGAAGCTACAGACTACAAAAATTGTAACATACAACTTAAACTCAATCCAAAGTCCTTTATTTTAGGGATCAGGCTTCTCTGTTGTTACCACCATGTGGAGAATTTCAGTCACCGTTAGATAAAGGTAGTCCTTCACTTTCTTGGGTTGTGTTTCATTGAGCTTCCCCTGCAGGATCCATGTTATCTTTGGTTTCCTATGTTTCCACTCATGGAAAGGAGTTAGAATGGACTTGCTACTCCTTAAAATACAACCAAAGCAGTGAAGTACTGCATCTGTATTCAAAAACTTCAGCTGTGACGAGAGTGTCCTACACATAAACTACACTTTGTAGTTAGTTTAGATATGTTACTGGCTAGTTTTTTTTCTTTGCTCTAATCCATTTTTAACCACCAAGCCTCCATATGATTTCACCCATTTGCTCAATTTCCAAGTGGTAAGGTATCTAAGACCTATTCATTGCTCCTGTGGCTGGGGACTGAGAAACAGGAATGGCATTGCCATCCATCATAGAGAATCAGGTTTATTTCCTTAAGCCCATAACTCTAGCCATTATGCATGCCTGCAGTGTCCCAGGCTTAATATACAGTGAGTGCAAGGCAGGTGATTGTCTCCCATTTTTGCAGCAGCCATTCCATTAATGATCATAATTCCCTAAAAGGCAAGTACCTCCGGTGATCTCTGGTCTCTATGAGAGATTCTACACAGATGGCCATGCTCCAGGAATCCTTTCCTTAACCCACTTCTCAAAGAAAGGCAATCACAGCATCCCTCTTTCTGGCAGCCTCCCCAGGACCTGAGCTGATAAACAAAGAAAGGTTGCCAGCATTTTATCCCACTACATCACTAAAGCTGGCCATGATGAAAACATTTCAGAGAAATAGCAGACAACCTTCAATTATGGTAACTAAGAATCCACTACAAGTAAATATATATATTAAGAATCTAATTGAGAGGAATATTTAACGTGTTAAGTAAAGAATGTCTCTGGATGAAAGAAATGGCATTTCATTGCGTTGTCAATTTAGACAGGGCATACTCTTGTGAGAATGCACATGTGCAAAATATAAAAACAAGTACCAAGCTCAAGTAATTGTTCTTGGTTTTTTTAATAAGAGAAACCTTTTCTTGCAGTATCTGCTGCTATTCTTCCATTGAGGTAAATTTAAAAGTCATTCAGAAAACTTAAACAGCTATCAAGAAGAAAGGGGTTTTACTATGGATTGTATGTCTTTTACATTTAACAGTATTTAATTTGGCTAATTATAGTTTCAAGAGCTTTAGTTTCCCTATTACAGGCATTTGTTTTCTACAATATATTAATGCCCACAGTTCTTTCACTTGAAATATATATGTCAAGGGCTAAATTCTGTACTTAAAAAATATATTAAACAATAGATATTAAAAATAGTTTTTATTCCCATATCAAAGAAATTTTTTTTTTAAATCTGGAAGTAATCCTGACAAATTTCTTCTTACTCTTTCCCACCCCCCAATTTACCCAGCACCTCTAATAACTTGACCTAACTGACCGATTTCTTATTTTCCCAAGTGTGGCTAGTGGGATCATAGTGGCTCACTGAGTCCAATAAAAAAATGCATATGACCCATTCCTAAGGCAGGGTGAAAATTCTACAATCTGTTTGTTACCAGCCTGAGGTCTTAAGACCTAAACCATGTACTACCAAGGCAAAAGTCCCTTAACCCATTCATTTCCTGGATTAGGCACATCAGCCCATTCCCTCATCAGAATTCTGAGTTGTATGATAGAGAGCTGGTCTGTTGGTAGGCCAGGCAGGCCATGTAGATGAATCCCATCCTTATTGTGGCATTACAACCTTCATAATTCATGCTGAGCAGTGAACCATGAGTACCTCTCGACTATTCCTACAAACAATCCATCCGAACTCTTGTAGGTGCTGCAAATACAGTGGGCTGCTTCCATATATCTCTCCACTCAGGATGTCACAGCTGCACACTGCCACCATTCCTGCCCAGTCCTTCCATTGTCCATGCTGTTAGTTGAACATGGGTCATCTAGGCTGGCTTCAAGGCTTTATCCATGTATTCCACTGGGCCAGAAATCATGGCATCTTTTAACATTTTTAGCAGGCAGTAAGACTTCTCTTTGAATTGCAGTTCATTTCTAATAATCTAGAAGGTAAACAACATAAAACATCAAACTAAGGGGCAGAAATAAAACTGCAATCAGTTATAGATTTTCAAGTTCAAACAACAATTGTTTAAGCTAATGGTAGACTTGTGAGATTTAAAATGTAGAAAGCTATGATCTATACCATTTATTAATATTTATGTCTCATAACAAGATAGCTTTACAGTCCCAAATATATGGATTGTATTAACTACATCAGCCTTAGCTAAACAAAACACTAGTGCAATAGGTAAGTCAAATTAAGGTATTTTTTCAGATAATTTATACTTCAGCACATGAATGTCTCTTTAAAAGGAGAAACGTATATCATTACTAAGTAACCAGGCATGTGTATATTAGAGTTATTGAACAAGTGAAAAGTTGCTAAAATGATTTTGCAATAGTCATCATCTTAAATGTGTTTATAAAGGGTTGTAGGACCAAGTCAAAGATATATTGCTGCATTCATCGCCCTGGCTATGTTGAAGAAGTGCTAACCCACTTTTTATATTATCTCTCAGTACTTAACAAGAAGTATGTATTTTTAAGTTTTATAGATTGCCTGTAAGTTAAGAGCATAAGCAAAATACACAGGGGCATCACCCATAAGAAAATCACTTTTATTTATTTGCAGTCGGTTTACCAGGATAGTCCATTGGGCCTAGAAGAACCCATTTTCAATGGAGTCCTGGGGAGAAAAACTCCAAAAACAAAACAATAATTGCAAACAAAAATTACAATCAAAGCTTTTGTTTTAGTAACTACAAAATTACTAGTAAAAACACTGCATTTAAACATACAATTTCCAAAGCAAAAATGACAATCAAAGTTTTGGTTATACTAATTACAGATAAAATATTTAATTTAACAGACAATTTCTGAGATTTAAAAGTGTCAGCTTTGTAAATTCTTCTGTTTTATGAATGTTGTTAGTCTTTTATGTGATTCTTTTACATTTTTATATTCTATAACATTTTTTTAATTCTAGATATGTGCTCAAGAATTTTTATCACAGAGTTTTTCTTCTATACAGCCTCCAATGGACAGGCTTCCATAAACTGACACTTAATGGTAACTTTTATAATGATGGTACAGTAAGTGTCGGACAGCAGTACAGAGTATTGTATTATTTTTATTTATTTTATTTTACATTTGCTGACCGGGCTAGTCTAGCTGGACATATTTCCATTTTCAGTAGAGGCCCGGGAAGAAAAGCTCCACACAGATATACAAAGTATAAAAATATTGTTACAAGGTAAGTAAAGGATTAATAAACAATAAAACAGATGTTTTTTTCATTCTAGATATAAAGTAGTAATAAACAGATTATTTCTTAAGGAAGCTAAAAACAGTTGTAGTACAGGAGAGTTACGTACAATACTTCACATCAGGTACAAGGATTTAAACAATAGGTTAAAGTTTAGCTAGTGACAGTCTTATTTACAGATTAAGGAAGCAATACTTCACATAAGGTACAAGGATTTAAGCAATAGGTTAGAGTTTAACTAGTGACAGTGTTATTTACAAGACTAAATGTTTAGAAGAGAGGAAGTTAGGTTAGAAGAGGAAGAAACGGGTGATGAGGGTGGTTAGTCAGGGTTACTACAAGGGCAAAGCCAGTGCTTTTGGAGGTGTTTTTTAAGTTATAGTTTGAAAAGTGGCAAGGATGTTATTTGAGTTAGTTCATTGGGTAGCAGGTTCCAGTTTTTTCCAGCTGTGTTGGTAAACAGAGAGTCACCAGCTGCATTATTAGACTTTGTTAAGCTAGCAAGGAGTTTGTTAGAAGAACGTAGGGAGTTCAGATTATTGTATTGGACTAGGAGTTTTGAGAGTATAGGGGTATTATTGGGTTGGTGAAATATATTGTGGGCAATTGTGAGTTGGGGGATTTTCAGATGGTTTTGGAATTCAAGCCAATCAAGTTGCCTGAGATTAGAGCAGTGGTGGGTTCTAAAGGGATTGCCAGTAGCGAATCTGGCAATGTTATTATAGGAAGTTGCTAATTTGTTAAGGTTAGTTTTTTTAAGGTTGGTAAATATAGGTGAAGCATACAGAAGGGTTGAAATTAAATGGGAGTGAGTGATCTTGGCTTTAGCTGTTGAGGTTAAAAAAGGTTTTATTCTATATAAGGAACCTATTTTTCTGTTGACTATTTTAATGGTGTTGTTTATATGGTAATCAAATGAGAGATTATTGTCAATGGTAATTCTTAAAAGTTTAGTGGTAGAATCTGGGAGAATAACAGTGCCATTATTTGAAGAGATTGAGAAATCTAAGGGGGTGGACCTAGTAGTGGGTGTAAAGAGAAGGAGTTTAGTTTTTTTAGCATTACGTAAGAGGCAACGTTTGGTAAACCATGTTTCTACAGTGTTGAAAACATTTTGAGTAAGAGAATGTAGTTCAAATGGAGAGGTTGCTGAACAAATTAGTGTGGAGTCATCTGCATATTGAATACAGGTGGCTTCAGGGATTGCTACATGGAGATCATTAATAAATAGTGAGAAAAGATGTGGTCCTAGAATGGAGCGCTGAGGGACCCCAATGGTGACAGGTAAAAAGGATGAGATTTGATTTTCCCAGAGGACTGCTTGTTGTCTGTTGCTGAGATACGATGTAAACCACTTAATGGCCAGAGAGTCAAAGGAAAGAGATTCAAGAATATTGATTAAGCGGGTATGGTTAACCATGTTGAAAGCTTTAGAGAGGTCAATAATGAGTGCAGATGAGAGGATGTTGTTGTTACGGTTTCTGTTGATGGTATCTGTGAAAGATAGAAGGGCAGTAGTGGTACTATGTGATGGCCTAAAGCCATGTTGACAGTTTGCTATTAAGTTATGTAGAGAGAGATGATGTAGAAGTTGTTGGTGAATGCATTTTTCCATAATTTTAGCTAAGGGTGATAGGAGAGCAATTGGCCGATAGAGTAGTCATTAGAGTTTCCACCTTTATGTAAGGGGATAATGAGGGAGATTTTCCAAATATCTGGGATGGTTCCTTCTTGGATTGTCCTATTTATAAGGATAGATATAGGGTAGGCAATTACTTTGGCTGCTTTTTGGAGATATTGGGAAGGAAGTTGGTCAGCAGATGGAGTACATGGCTTAAGTTTGTGAAGAAATTTATAGACGAGAGAAGTAGAGATGGGTAGTAGTTTAAATTGAGAAAAAAGAGTGTGTTAAATTGCTGGGAAGGCTGGAGTTTGCAGAGATAAGATGACTAGCTAGAGATTGTATAGTCTCAGTGAAGAAAGAGTTAAAGGTATTGGCAGTTTGATGGGGAGTATTTGGATCTGCATCAAGTGGGGTGGGGGTTTGGGACTTCCCTGAAGAAAGGAGCTTATTAATGCAGGACCAGAACTTTTGAGGATTATTTTGATGAGTTTGTTGAAGTTTACAGTAATAGTTTCTTTTATCTGTGAGTATTGCTTTTTTTGTGCTGTTTCTAAGCTGCCTAAATTGTAGAAGATCAGAACTATTTCTATGAGATCTCCATTTAGCCCAGACTTTGTTCCTAAGTAGAATTGGATTTCTAGTTTCATTAGAAAGCCATGGGGCTGGGTTAGACTTCATTCTTATGGAACGTTTAGGAGCATGCTTATCCAGGATAGATAAGAATAAAGTGTTAAAATACTTTACATCCTCTTCAAGTGGAATGGATTTTAAAGGGTTCCAGTTAGATGCTCTAAGATCAGTTTGGAATAATTCTAACTTAAAGTGTTTGGTAGAGCGTACTGTCCTAATGATGGGGAGGTTTGGAAAATCTTTTTTTTCTCTTGTGATGTATGTCAAGGAATGATCACTTAGATCATCTGGTAGACTTCCTACTTTATAAGTTTGTTTCACATTATTTATGAGTATCCAGTCTAAGGTACTCTCTTTCTTATTAGGTTTGTTAATTCTGGTTGTAGAGGTTATGGTTTGGGTAAAGCCATGGAGGTTAATATGAGAGGTAGGACTTTCAGCACTAACACTTTTCCAGTCCATATTAAAGTCACCTAGTATTATTGTTTCTTGGGGGTAGGTAGAAGACACCCAGCAGAGTAAATCCTCTATTGTAGTGATATTGTTTCCAGGTGGTATGTAAATGCAGATAATGTATAAAGATTTTTTTTGCATTGATTTGAAACTTAGTAATGAGGACTTCTGCGTTGCTATCCTGGGTTGGATTCGATGGTAGTGTAGAGATATGAAGCCCATTTTTATATAGAATTGTTACTCCACCACCTTTATGTTTTGTTCTGTCTTGTCTAACTATATTATTGCCCTGGGGAATAATTTCATTATCTTTGGTTTCTGGTTTCAACCAAGTCTCAGTAAGACAGAGAATATCAAAGGAGTGAATATCTAGGAGGGCATGAAAGTGAGCTATTTTATTATTGATGCTTTGGATATTAAGATGCCCTATTAGGAGAGAACTATTGAGTTTAGGGTGAGTTGTTTGGATTGTAGGGTTGGTAGGGCCAGGGCTGGGGTGGACATCACCATCTTTTAAGGAGGGATTATTTAGTTTTGTTACTGAATAGTTGCCAAGGTAGGTAATGATTTTCAATTTTTTTTCTGAGTATAGGTTATGTTTAATGTGGGAGAGTCTGTGGTATTTGGGTAGTAGGTAACTGGAAGTGGAAGTAATGTTAGAATGTCTATTGGAGGATATTTGTGTGTAGATTGCAGTTTGTTTGTGAGAATGGTTATGATGGAGATAGTGTAGTTTTTCAAAGGAGGTAAGAAGGTAGGTTGAGATGAGGGTAGTTGAGAGTATAATTGTGAGTGTTAGCTTGGAAAGATTAGGGGGAGGCATTTTAGAGGAGATTATACAGTAAGAACTCAAGTATATGGATGCAAGAGGGAGCAAGATGTGGAGGAGAGGAAGATAAAAGGATACAGGAAGAGGAGAGTGGGGGAACTATGTGTACAAGTTGAGAGTAGGAGGAAAGATACCTTAGGGAGTGGCTAATTGTGTGTGATTATTAGAAGATGGAGGTGTGGTGAATTATGTGGGATGAGGTGATGTATGGGATTGGTTGGGTGATAGTGAGGGTGTGGTTTAAAGAAGTATAAGTGTAGGAGTACCGGGGGTGGGTGGGAATTGGGGGTAGGGTGGGGGAGCGGAGTGAGCCCACAGGGCGAACGGAGCGGGTCACACCTGAGAGAGGCTGAGAGGCAATCAGTTATGGAGAGAGACTGAGGTCTACAGGCATAGAAAGGGTAAGAGACAAACTGTTTCTAAGTAGCAGAGAAAACAGGTGAGCAGAGGTATAGCTATGCTGGGGAGACAGTTATATAAAACAGTTTAATAGCAGAGAGAGAGATATTTATAGAATGTGCCAAAGGCAGGAGAGGAGGTTTATACAGCTGGATAATAGAGAGGGCCAAACCAGAAAGAAGGCTTAGTTGACCATCATGAAAAATTAGAGAGCTTAGTATGGTAACTTAAATAGCAAAGCCACCCCCATGAATAGGGAGTCATGTGCCAATGGCATGAATTTTAACTGATGTCAAATTTGGGGCATTCCTGCTGAGCTCTTTGAATGATGCTTTATATATTTATATATACATACATATACAAGCAAATGAAATAACCACTGGCCACAGCAAGGATAGCTTAGGTTAGTATGGGAGGGAGGCTGTATTATAGCTTATGTAACCTGCTTCCTGACACCCACTGCATGCTTCTAGTTATACAAATGTGTTAATTATGCTTGTTTTCATGCCAGGGAATGAATAGGCTGCAGGTTTTTCACCCTGTATTGCAATTTAATTTGTTTGGTTTCTGATGAAGCAAAATAATGATTTCACTGACATAGCTACCATGGAGACACTATGAGTGGCAAAATAAAGATATATTTCAAGAGAGACAAATGAAAGAGCAGACAGCCCATAAAACACATAGCTGAGTGAATAAATACCTGCTATACCATGTGGAACAATAGAAGTGGTTATCCTGAAACTCAGTGTTGAATGATATCATTTCTGGATAATGGAGACACCATCTTGTGAACACTGAGCATAAATATCTTATTCAAGTTGACTGACATCTCTAAATCTTTATTCACCATTTTCTGTGACATTTAGCTGTATCCACCCCTTGCAGCAAAGCACGAGTATTTGTAAATTGGATCCAGTAGTAATTGACTGGATTGCACAGTTGCATCTTTAGTATCATTACACACTAACAACAATAATCATGCAGCTTTAAATTCATTTGTTATGCTGTAAAACCTGTTTTATGTGCTGAACTTTTTGTCATTTACGGAAATAATTGTTCTACATGCTGTAACTTTAAAGTTTCCTTTTCCTTTGTTTTCTTGTCAGTCATCATTAAGGAGACCATCCTAAGGTAGAGGTTGCATGTTCTCACCTACTTGTTTGCTTTCTGTTGTACATAAAGAAAAATTAATAAGGTTTCTTGGACAAAACTCCATACTGTTGAAGTCATTAAGTGTCACAGGATAATGTTATATGTCAAAAAATTAGCATAAGTCTAAAAACATTGAAAAAGACATTTTATTTTACTATTGTTTTTAAAATCAATTTCTTTGCTGTTTTTGCAACATAGCCAACAACTGGACATATATGAACATATATGAACATATATACCTTTGTGTTGGCCTTTACCAACCATTTCAACTTAATCATAAAAAACATGAGTTTACGTTCTGTAACAGCATCACTCTGGTTTCTGTATTATAGCACTATAGTACTATTCGTACGATAAATACATATTAATTTTAAATTATCTCAGGCAGTCTTCAATGTTTTCTGTAATACAGTAATCACCTTAATTTACATATCTCACTTAAGAAAAAATGAAAGCTGGGTGACTACAAATTAAAGTTTAATCAAGAACTGGTCCTCCTCTAAATCCTCTTGTTATTTCTAATATGCAGTATGAAACATTTGACACATATAACGAAAGAATCAGTCCTTTATCAATACATCTTCAATTCTTGTTGTCCTTTTCCTACTAATATATGTAGCTCCCACTGTATTTCATTGTAGAAGTAATAGACTGCAGTTTTCCATTATACCACAGGGTAGAGCTCCTTTTCAGGAATATAAAAGACAATTCTGAAAGTGAAAGAGAGGAGAGTGGAACACTAGCTGAAGGAGGGAAGACTGAAAGATTAGCTGAAGGGCCTTGCAGCATGACTGGATCTTTTTTCTTCTAGTGTTTTGGGTCAGAGAAGTAAGGTAGCAGTTTGTGTCTGTCTCTTGCTGAAATCCTGGATGATGGTATTTTGTGGATTCAGGAGAGAAGTTCTGAAGCCAGTAGTTCCACACCAGCATATGATTCAGCAAGAAAAGGAGTTCCCTTGGGCCTAGTGCAGAGATGCCATAGATGACTATCAGAGTTCTGGCGGGTGATTTTTCCATTTTTCTCGTAGGAGGAACTGCGGTGCCTGGCCACTGGGATATTCTCAATGGAGTGGTGAGAGGCTTTTGGCTGTCATTTTTTTATACTTTTATAAGATTGTGGATTCCCCCCTAAACATTTTCTGGATTACAAATAGCTGGGATCCATATGAGCTCCAACCTCGGGCTCCATCATGCCGGCAGTAGGACTGTAAGTAGTCACTGGCTAGTGAACAGGTACAATAGAGTGTCTCATAGTTGGTCTGTTTAGATTGAACTAGGGGATAGAGGGTGTTAGTACTGTTGCCTTAAAGACACTTTATTGCTAAATGACATTGCATCTTTCTCATATCAGTACTGTTGTATTATAACCCTTTTTTTCCCTCAATGACATTGCATTTTTTCCCATATTTGTATTGCTGCATTATAAAAGCTTTACAGCTCATTGATATTGCCTTTGTGTGCATGTTTGAATGTCAAGATCTTTTCTGTTGAATTCTGGGGAAGGGGGTAAATGTATGGTTTCATTACATGCATATCTCACTCTGCCTTACTGCTAACTGGTGCACTGTTGAAATAATTTGTTTGTTGTTGCGCTATTGCACTTTAAAACTAAAGTGTCGCCTAGAATAAGATCTGTTATCACTTGCCACCTTGGGATGTTGGGCCTAAAGAAGGGGTGTCACCAGAGTCAGGTAGGAAGGAACCCATATCCACTTCAGCTACACCTGTGGGTGCACTACATATATTATTATTTCCATCTACTATTTATCATCTGCGCCATATTGGTCCTTTTCTTCTAATAATCCCAACTAATAAACAGTTGTGCTTAACACATTATATTATGCTACGAGAGTACAAGCTCTAATCCCCTGTATTGCACCACAGGTCACCCTCCCATTATTTTTATCTCCACCATCCATTACAGTGTTCAGATCTTCTTAACCTCTAGTAGTCTTTTTCTTTACTCATATTATGATTTAGAAGAGTGTACTCTGCCGAAGTACTTGTTTTTTTATCACCTATATTGAGTTAGCACTTGTGACATAGGCAAACTACATTTATATAAAAGTAATCAAACCATATTAATTTAATATTTGCAAACATTATACAGCACATATGTTGTTTTATATATATATATATATATATATATATATATATATATATATATATATCATGTAATCTAAGCAAGATTGTATAAATGATCCAATTCCTACCTTCTGTCTAACCTCATTTCTCCAAAACATTTTTCTGTTTGTACTATTGCCACAGTTTCCATTTTTCTACGTAATTTACTCCTACACTTATATAAGAATCAAACTTCATGTTCTTTTATATTCACTACTTCAAGTGTAGTTGATTTAAATATTGATTTCCATTTTCTAGTAATTGCTTTTTTGGCACCAGCAGAATTAAACTTAACAAGGTCTTACTATGTCTAGGCAATTCAGATCTTCTATCCTAACTCAAAAAAAAATAAATCCTTAGTTACACTTACTTGCTCACCCAGGATTTCTAGCAGGGTACTCTGTAGGGACTTTTTAAAGTCTGCCAACTCATTAAACTCTGAGAACATATGCGCCCATGTACCTCTTTCTTCTGTATCACACCTCCAACATTTACCATCTACCTGAAGAAACATCCTTTGGAGTCTGCTTGAGGTATAAAAGTATCTATGCAAATAATTCCAGGAAAAAAATCTTAAATTGTCTAGGTTATGTTGCATATCTGGGAGCCATACATATGCCTTCCATTATTTCTTTGTGAATTGCTTATTTAATCTATCTTCTCATTTTTTCTGAACTCTGGTTTCTATAGTTACTGTGCAATATGTTATATGCTCTGTTAATTATCCCTTTTTTACGTGAGCATCCAGTCTGGATTAATTTTAAAAAAGTCAACCAGTGCAGCTCTTTCATTTAGGATTCCTCTAGCTCTTTCTCTTTGTCTACACTCTAATATCTATCCATGATACAAAGGCAATCACTAGCCTGTAACCCAAATGTCTTCTTGGCCTCATTTCATTCTATTAACTGTCCCTCTCCATTTATTTGTTCCCAATACATTTGGTTCCTTTGCCAGCTTCTCTAGTAAATTTCACACACTTGCCTATTCTCTGTATATATAATTGAAGTCTTGCCTATAGGCAGAATTTCCTTTCTCCAATCCCATGTCAGTGTAATTCTTAGTATACCTCTGCTACTTGATGAATGCAATATTGTATATGACTGTTGTTCTCCTTAAGGATCTGCATCCAAAATAACATTTTTTCCTTATTTGCCCTGCTTCATCTTCATCCGTTTGCCTTTTGAATTGTAGATTTCTGTTTGTGTTATGTGTAAGAGCCTTAGCTATGTAGCTCTAAAATATCTCATCAAATCAGTTAATCCTAAACCTCCTTGTTTTATTGCTTGTTTTATTGAGAGGATCAACTTATCCCACTTGAGTCTTGCTCTCTTCCCCTCCCAAGTAAAATCCTTCAACTTTTTACTAATTACAGACTACAACTTGTCATCTGATTGATAAAAATATGCCTGACCTGTATATAAAGGGGCTAAAATATTTTGACTGCTTATATCTTGCTAGCTATATCTATAGGCAAGAGCTTTCTTTTTTTTTTAGTTTTTGTATTATCTTTTGTTTAGTCTCTTCTCACATTTCCTTAACTGCCATAACAGAATTCTTATTAATCCATAGTACTAAATACTTTATTTTATCATGCTCCAATAAATATGGGTATTGCTGAACCAATTCATACATGGGTATACAGTTTATAACTATAGTCTTTGTTTTAACTGCATACATTTTATATCTTGAAAAAAAAAAACTGGGACTGCCTTAGAATGTTGCCAAAGTACTTGCTGACAGTAATCCTGTTTCTCCTACTGACCTTGCATTTTTCACTTTCATCTATATCAAGCCTCTCATTCTTTCCCAACTTTTTCTTCATTGTTGATGGAAAGCCACCGTACAGCTTCTTCATTCCTCTTCTTGAACAGATGCATCTCTCTCACCTCTGTGGCTGGAAATAAGGAGGCATATTTCTTCACCAATCAAATATCACTTTTTCTTTACTATTAGCTCCTTATGATCAACAATGCCTTCTAAAGAACAACTGCACTCACAATATTGCAAATTTAATTTTTTCATTTTTTACTCGACTGGATACTCATAAATAGTCACCCCCCAACTGTACACCACTGGTGCCCGCCCCGATCACCTAAGCGATCACCTTTTCACTTATATAATTATGCAAAAAGCCATTAATCCCCAACAACGCTTACTCAAAAAAGTTAGAAACAAAAAAGACTTTGACCCTTCCAAATTCCAACAGGAACTTAACTCGTAACTGGTCTGTTCTAAAACACCTTCTCTTAGAGGAGGCAGTTGTATAGTTTAATAACAAATTTATTGAGATCCTTGATTTGCATGTACCTGCACATTCAAAGAGAACAAAAGCAAAAAACTGCTCCATGGCTTTCTAAGCAGTCTAGACTCAAAATTACCAGTAGACACAAATTATGGGCTTTATGGCATTCTACTAAAGACCCCCAATACAGGCAATCTAGGAATGAAACTAAAAAATCAATTTTGCAAGACAAAAAAACAATACTCTTGTAATTTACAGACAGTAAATCAAAATAACCCTCAGACATTTTGGGCAGGTTTGAATAATCTACTTCATCCTGGAAAAACTTTTACCCCTATCCTCACTGCTACTATTGATAAACGCCCTGAGGATGTTTCAGATAGTTTTAACCAATTCTTTACTGAGACAATTCAAGCCCTAGCTAGCCAATTACCTCCTAGCTGCCCTGGCCCTGAAAGTACCACCCCTAAGAACTTACTCTCGTTCAGTTTCCAACCAGTGTCCACAAATTAAAACCCACCACACTCTCTGCTGATCAATTCCCCGCAAGTACTTTCTAAAATCAGCTGATGCTATTGCCTACCCAGTATCAATGTTAATTAATTGAACCATAGCAGAAGCTAGAATTCCCACCATCTGGAAAACATCCTACATAATCCCACTTCATAAAGGAGGCAGCTTTACCGAATTCTCCAATTATAGGCCAATAGCTATACTCTCTCCACTTGCAAAGATTATGGGAAAATGTATTCACTGACAACACATGTACCACCTAATCCAGAATCACCTTATGGCAGATACCCAACACGGCTTCCATCCACACCACAGCACTGCTTCAGCCTTACTAGCTTTTACCAACACCATAAACCATAATTGCAACAACAGTCACATATCTTCCACCCTCTCCTTAGATCTTTCCAAGGTATTCAACATGGTGGGCCACCAACTTTTAATATACACCCTGAAAACATTCTGTCTAGATACTAAAGTCCTTCAGTGGTTTAAATCTTACCTGAGTGGGAGACAGCAAGCTGTTCTTTGGCAGAACAAACTCTCTCACCTACTACCTAACACCCTTGGAGTACCACAAGTCTCCATACTACAGCCCCTGCTGTTTTCCATTTTCATTAATAACCTGTATACTGTCATCCCAAAAGTCAGCTGTATCCAATACACTGACAACTCTACCCTGATCTGCTTGGCCACATCTCCAACAAACTTATGGTTTGCTACACAGTCCACCTTTAACACTATTGAAAACTGGCTCTCTGAACGTCGTTTGATACTAAATCCCAAAAAAACTAAAATGCTATTATTCTCACCAACACAAAGGTCTACTGCTTTTACCTTTACCATAAATGCAAATGATGGCACAATAATCTCCCCCGACCCCTCTACAAAACTATTAGGTGTCATTATAGATAATCTAAAATTGGACCTACATGTAAACCAATCGATCAAAACCATCAATAAAAAACTAGGGTCACTTTACAGAATAAAAGTCTTCCTAACTTCTCAGGCCAAAATTGCCATAGCTCGCTCTCACCTTCTTTCAACACTTCTGTATGCATCCCCTCTACTTTCTAATCTAAATAAGACTGTACTTAACAAAATCTCAACCTGCTATAACCACATTGCCAGGTTTGCCACTGGGCTGCCTTTTATGACACACCATTGCATCAATCTTAACCAGGTTGGGTGGCTTGAACTACCCAGTCTAATCCAGTATAACCAACTGATCATGGCTTATAAAATCTTTTATAATCCAGATAATACTCCTGCACTTAAAAATATTATCACCCCCTGTAACAACCCGCGACTGATTCGATCCTCTAACAGGCTACTAATTCAGACAAGCAGAATTAACAACTCAGCTGGTGATTCTCTCTTTAAAAACTCTGTAGGCAGATCTTGGAACTCACTTCCAGCTGATATTACTTTACTCTTCTCTCTTGGTCAATTTAAAACTAGACTCAAACAACATCTGGCACTAAACTGGCTTTGCTATTGTATCAAGCCTGGCTAACTTTCATCTAAAATGTGTAAAATCTATTAATCAGCTTACTGTTTAATTTACCCCTGACTTTCACCAGGGATTAACTCTAACCTGTGGAACTTACTTTTTCTTGTTTGCTTATGTAATCTTTGTCAATATTATATTTGTAATATGATTTTATTGTTTCTGTTTACATTGGAGCTTTTCTCCACGGGCCACCACTGAAAATGGACATGCATCCAGTCTGACAATCCTGGTCAACAAATGTAAAATAAAATAAATAAATAAAAATAAAGATCCTTTTAGCATAACATTACGTAATGATGTCATGTTACACAATTTATTATCAGGGATGGCTCCAAATTCCTTTTCTTTCTGGGGTACAATACAAACACATTAACTAGCTGGTGAGGAGTGTAGGACATTGAAAAAAAAGCAAAGCACCATTGTGATGAAATGTAGAATACACAACACATGGAAATAACTCACCAATAATCCAATCTTAGAAATAACAGACCATTTCCCTATCAAATAAAACAGTAAATGCCATGATCTTACAAACCCTGGTGATATTCAAAACACAGAACAATACTCATTTGTCTTGTTCAATCATTATGCTTTGGTTGAAGTTTTGGTACACTGCAGTGTAACAAAACAAGGTTATAACTACCAATACAGCAGAGGTGGGACAATGTCATACACAAAAAACATTTGTGTCTCAGTAAAAGTAGAAACAATGTAATTAACTCAAATTCAGCAACAGAAAGTCAGACGTATGCTGCTTTCTGCTGCATTATAAGAAAACTATGTTTAAATAAATGCAACACCTTCTGCCAGCATTCAGGATAAAACATAACTTTTCCCACTGCAGACACTGGTGAATGGCAAACATAGTTTAAACGTCTATTAAAAGTTCTTAGAACTAGAAGTAAGAGTGGCTAGTTAGCAGCTCGTGGATTGTAATAATAGTTTACACCTCAGGAAGAATGTGGGAGAGTGTCTGCCAGCAACTGGACTACAAAACGGTAAGCTTAAAAAATATGCAGTTCAGCTAATTTAGTTTATTCAGCATTTACTTGTGCTAGGAGGTAACAGCTGCTCTGAAAATACAAATCAGTGTAATTCAAACAAAAAACTTGAAAACATGTATTACAGAACCTGTGCAAGATACCTACGCCTCACTCTATTGCCATTCTATTTACATGGAAGTTAAAAAAATATTTCCTTATCTGTAACATTACCCACATAAGTTGATTCTGGGGAAAAAGACCTACAAGATCACTGTACAACTGCAGGTATACTAAAATATAATTAATTAATTATGATGCATTAACATTGTCGAAGATATAATGAAATAACCAAGATAACTGTATGTTATGGACTGAGCTAAGATGTATCCACAGTGTACCCTACTGAACATAAAAGATTAACCTGCAAAACTTAAGAATACTTGAGGTTAAGTTACTTTATAGCTGGGCCATAAATGAAAGATTTTATCTCTCAGTTCCAGTTCAGTAGCAGACACAATGTCTAGAGCTAGAAGTTTTTGGATTGTCTGAAAAATAAATAATCACTAGGTTCGAGATGGGGAGGAGATTTATTCCTTTATAAGTTCCTAGAAGCTGCAAATATCTGAGAGATATGTATTTCTCACACAGAGATGTTAAATTCTGTTTGTTTCTGTTTAGCTTGGGAATTGAAGTAAGTGGACAAAAAGTGATGTCATCCATGCTAACCCAGAAGTAATACTTGATGTTAATTTAAGAACTCTCTCAGAGAAAGAGACTGGACATTTTGTATTTTGTCTTGGACGTAACTATCCGGTTGATTTGCCATAAATATTCTTTACATTACAATAAAGCCTTATAGTTTCCTGAAAAATCCTCATTAGCCACTTTGTCTAAAACAAAAAAAAAAGAAAATTTCTTAAAATCTGTACAAATGTTAACGTGCTTTGCAAAGGCATTGGAAAAATCTCTCTTTTTGATGGCCAAAATGTGTTCATAAATTCTCCTTTTTAAACATCTCATGGTCTTCCCAATATAAATGGAGGGACAGGAGTCACACGTTGCCACTTATACTACATTCTCACTGTCACAAGAAAAATTACTCAAGCCCAGACAGACCTATTAAAATGTTTAAATGAAAAAGATGAAGCATTACAAATATTTCAACACTGTTTACATTTTTAATATGAATAAGTCCCAGTTAAACCATGTGACCCTGTATTGGACACTGTACTGGGTGCTTGTTCTAACATAAACTTAATGTTAGATCATTTCTTATAAGTGAATTTAGGTCTCTTTCCAAAAACTTTAATAAGTTCACCATTGCCCATCAGTACCTTCCAATTTTCTTTAATTATATTTTTGATGATCCATATTTTGTTAACAATAGGTAAAGGAAAGGTAGTGATGAAAACACTGGTGCCATCTGACCTAAAGTTGTGTCTAACTTTAAAAACTGATGTTGACTTTAAAATAGGGTTCAATACAGGGTCACGTGGTATAACTGGGGCTTATTCATGTAAAAAATGTAAACAGTGTAGATATATTTGTAATGCTTCATCTGTTTCATTTCAAATTTTAATAGGACTGTCTGGGCTAGGGGTAATTTTTCTTGTGACCGTGAGAATGTAGTATATGTGGCAGCATATGACTCCTGTCCCTCCTTTTATATTGAGAAGACAATAGGATGTGTAAAAAGGAAAATTTATGAACACATTTTGGCCATCAAAAAGAGAGATTTTACCAATGCCTTTGCTAAGCATGCTAACATTTGTAAAGATTTAAAAAAAAATCTCTTTTTTTGTTTTGGACAAAGTGGCTAATGAGGATTTTTCAGGAAACTATAAGGGTTTATTGGAATGTAAAAATCTTTATGGCAAAGCAACCTGGTAGCTGATAGAACACCAGGTCTAAATGAAAGCATTAATATTAAATGCTTTTTAGTGCTGAAGTAATGTTTCAGACAACACAAGATTTTGTCATTATAAAATGTTTTCTCCTTTATATAAGTGTTTTATACATCATTATGAATGACAAACATAAACATAAATACACACATTCAAGTATGTTTACACACATTTTATGTTTTAAGTGTGAAACCAATTTTTATTGGACTATTTAAGTCATGTGATTTTATCTGTTTGCCTTAAAATGTGAAATGGGAGATAGGTTTTGTTTTCTGATGAAGTTCATGTGAATAAATTGAACAAAAGCGCTCAAGGAATTGTGTCCACAACTTTTGTTATCTTCCTTGCACTTTTTTGAAGTGTTGAAGTTTTACATTGGTTTTCCTCAGTTTTATTTTGTGGTCTTGTCATTTTGCAAGTGGATGGATTCAGAAGAGAGGACAGAGGACACTTTACTCAACCTCTCCACTCATCCAGTGCCAGATAATTTTGTGTGTTTTACAGGGCATTTAACCACTATCATGGCAGGAGCTATCCAAGAAGGATTTGTGAGACACTTGAATTCACAACAGCATCTTCCAGCTGATTACATTCCATTTCATCACTCACAGGGTGACTCTACAGGTAATAATGCAGCGACGAACACAACTAGTGCTGCAGAATCAGGTCCTAATGTCGACAACAGTGTTATGGAATATGTTTTTAAACAGATGGACAATCCATTTTCTGGCATCAGTGATGGGCCCATTTATACTTCTGTAAGTACTTTTACCATTGATGCTAATTTGTTTGACACCAATTGTTATAGGAAGGATATTTTTGATTTGGAAAAATATACTGTTAGATTTGTCTCATTGGAAGTTGAGACTTTGTACTTAGAGGAGTGCATCAAGTGACAATGTGTCCTTCAAGGAGTTAGAGCTTTTAGATTCCCAAACTGTGTGACTTTTGGGGATTCATTGTATCAAAATGTGGTTAATTTGTTCAACAGCACTGGCATTAATATGATGCAACTCCTTGTTACTCATTACCAGAGAGAGATTGAAGATATTAAGAAGGTTATGCATGATTTGGACATTAAAATTAAATGGTACAACTGTTTTCATACTTTTGGACATCTTTACAATGGTATTGGGGCCAAAGCAGATAGACACAGGACATCAGTTATTGCAAGGAAGCAAGCCAAACTTTGGAGGGACATTTCAGTGTATGCCAATCATTTGGCTTATCCAGATCAAAAATATGGGACAAATAATGAGTCTATTGGCGCCTCAACTAGTAATGACAATATTACTCATGTTAACAACCAGAGTACAGGTGACCATGTATGCACAACAAATGATGTAACTGTTTCTGATAATAACACCAATGAAAGTCATACAACTGTGACAGTTAATTCTAGTGGTAATTCCACTTATGCAACAGTTGCATCTAGTTCAGGCAATGCTTGCACCTCAGGTCCTTTTTTGATGGACCAAGCATGGAGCAAACAGACTCCAAAATGCTCCAACCAGACACAGGAAAAAGGAAAGGGGAAAGGGAGGAACAACAGGAAGAGGAATTAAACATTCAGAATGTTTCTGATTTTGATCTCAATGTTTTAAGTTTATCTAATGAGACTTTTTCAGAAGATGTTATTTCAATTTTGAAAAAAAAGGTTTTGCATTTATTCCTAGCAATACTGTTAATACCACAAGGCTTATTGCTGACTTAAAACTTTATTTAAAGATGTTGTACCTTAATTATATTTTGCATGATGTTAACCAAGATGCTAACACTACTGTCAACAAGTTAAAACGTAACAGTTCTTACAATCCACCTTTATCTAATACTCTACAGGTATTTAATAATATATGTGAGAAAGATATGAGAAACATTAGATATGATTTAAATGTGTATAATCTCACTACAAATGAGTATCAAGCATCACACGATCTATGCACCAATAAAAACATTAGAGTCATGGGAGCTGACAAACGTGTCATTATTAAAGATTGTCATTATGAACACTGCTGATTATGTTAGATCTGCTCAAAATATGTTACGGAATGACAACACTTATAAGATAGTAGATTCTAACAGGTCTATATCAGAAGAGAGAAAGTTCAAAGAACAAACTCTCAGACATAGAAAAAGCACAAACATCAAACTTTATTTTGGGGGGGCTGCGCCCCCCCACACCCCCCGCTAAATATATATTCCAACTCTGAGGTCACACTACAGTGTGGAAAGGGCAAATATTCCTATCCTAACTGTACTGCAACCCCAGAAATAGCATTTCGATGTCCAGCATTTTCGATCGGAAGAGCGTTCATTCTTGTGAACTTTCGCTCTTCTGATATAGACTCAATTCTAACACCATCAAAGCCAGCTTTCTAAGTGTGGATACAGATTTGTTTGACATGTTCTGTCAAGGTAGTATTGATCATGACACATATGAGTTTTTATAGGTGGAGTATCCCAAGATGTGGGTATTATTTGGAATAACCAAAGTGCACAAATCTCAAGTAGATCTACCTTTCAAACCTATCATTTCTGCCAAGAAATCTAAGACTAAGACCATTTTCTGTGGTTAGATCACATTTAAACCCAGTTGTTCAAGCTTCTAGATCCTACCTCAGAGATTCAACCCAGTTGTTATAAGTTCTAAGTAATCTGACCCCCCCCCCCAAATCAGGGAAATTTTATTTTACATCTTTAGATGTGATTTCCCTCTACAAGTGTATCAACCAAGAAGTGAGATTGTAGTACCTTAGAAAATACTTGAGTCATTTTACCAACTTTAGTAATGACAAGATAAAACTATCTGTAATTTGATGGAATTAGTTTTGGAAAATAACTATTTCTATTTTAATAATCAATATTACAAACAGACATCATCTGTAGCTATGGGTGTGAGGGTCACACCAGCCTTCACTAACATAGTTATGGCCATGTGGGAAGTTAAATTTTTAGAAAATCACCTGCAAAAGCCAAAAATATTTTTATATCAGCGATATACAGATGATTTAACTTTAATATAGATAGAAACAAAGAAGAGTTTATTCTCTTTCTTAATGATCTAAACAATACAACTGAATTCCTTAAATTTAGTATAGGTGGATTTGGGACAACACTCAATTTTTTGGATATACATTTGATGTTTGAACAACAAAATAGGGTATTTGTTAGCAGCATTTACAGGAAAGACATTTTCTTGAACAAGTATCTAAATAGGGACAGCCTACATCTCACCCATATGAAGGGGTCATTAAAGGGCAGTTCATTAGGCTAAGTTGACTTACAGCAGATGGCATAATTTTTTTCCAGGAGATGAACACTCTAAAAAATGTTTTTTATACAAAGAGGTTATGACATGGCTTGGCTCACTAAAATTGAGAATGAAGTTATCAAACTTCGTGAAATGCAGCTAGGCCTATTTTAAAGTCAACATCAGTTTTGGAAGTTAGACACAACTTTAAGTCAGATAGCACCACTGTTTTTATCAATGTCTTTCCTTTACCTATTGTTAACGAAATGTGGATCATCAAAAATGTAATTAAAGAAAATTGGAAGGTACTGATGGGCAATGGTGAACTTATTAAGGTTGTGGGAAATAGATCTAAATTTGAAATGTTCTAACATTAAGTTTATGTTAGAACAAGCATTTAGTACAGTGTCCAATACAGGGTCACATGGTATAACTGGGACTTATTCATATAAAAAATGTAAACAGTGTATAAATATTTGTAATGCTTCATCTGTTTCATTTAAACATTGTAATAGGACGGTCTTGGCTAGGGGTATGTTTTCTTGTGACTGAGAATGTAGTATATGTGGCAATGTATGACTCCTGTCTCTCCTTTTATATTTGGAAGACCATAAGATGTTTAAAAAGGAGAATGTATGAACACATTTTGGCCATCAAAAAGAGAGATTTTACCAATGTCCTTGCTAAATACCCTAACATTTCTACAGATTTAAAGACATTTTCTTTTTTTGTTTTAGACAAAGTGGCTAATGAGGATTTTTCAGAAAATATAAGGCTTTATTGGAATTTAAAGAATATTTATGGCAAATTAACCTGGTAGCTGATAGAGCACCATGGTTTAAATGAAAGCATTAATATTAAATGTTTTTTAGTGTTGAAGTAATTTTTCAGACAACACAAGATTTTGTCATTATAAAATGTTTTCATCCTCATGTAAGTGTTTTATACATCATTATAAATACTGCCATATTGATGTAATGACAATTAATCTCAATGACAATAGCTGACATATCTGCATAAATAAAAACTGAAATGTTATCAATGGATGCTAGAAGGACATAAAGCTATAGTGTAACACAGGAGAGTTAATGTGATATAAATGTTAATAAAGTGATGAATTGAGATAACACATAGCAAAGACAGTAGATAGCTTATTGGATAAATCCATATACTGCAGTTGTTGCATATAAAATGTACGTACAGAGAATTCATGTATGCTATCTGACACCACTGCTGTTTTCCCTACTTCGGCAAGTATGCACAAAAAGAAATGAATCTTATAGCTGTTGTGTCATGCACATCAGAAAGGGACATGTTTTTGCAAATAACAATTATTGGCACCCATAAGAAAAAGGTTTATCACCTATACAATATGTAATAGACAAACGTGTTATATAGTCATGTAAATTATTAATGGTAATATAATAACACTCAACACATGTAAGTGACAAATAACAGCAGGGATCTAATGATATTTTTTTTATTTTAACTTTTCCATTGGTAAATGGTACAGATCTCATGCAACATTATACTGGGCATGCTCATTTTGAATTACAGGGAACAATACCATAATAGCAATTCAACAGTGCCAACACACAAAAAAGTGTAAACACAACAAATGTACCATAAGCAGCAAACATCGGATCCCTGAGTAAATTAAAAAAACTTTTATTAAGAGTTTCTATCCTTTTACATCCAGGACTTCTTCAGAATAAAATTTACAACAGTATTACAAGACACACATCATTCCCAAGTGATAAGGTTAACTTGTTGATGGACCTTGTGTCCTTAGTTTTGGATAATAATTATATCTATTTTTAACAAGGAATTATTTAAACAGAACAAAGGGCTAGCTATCAGGGATTCATGTGCCTGCATTTATGCCAATCTAGTATTATTGATTTGGGAAACTCAATCAGTTTTTAATTCAGAGTATTTCTGTAACATTAAATTATATAGTAGATTTTTGGACAATATATTTATTTTATGGGGAGGCTCTGAGGATATTATACCAAAGTTTATCAATTATTTAAATCATACATCTGCTTTTCTAAAATTTACATACAGCTTTGATAAAAAAAGATGAATTACTTGGACACTTTAATTCCACACACTAACAATGGGTTTAAATACAAAGTCTACAGGAAACCCACTTACACTAACTCCTATGTAGAATATACCAGCTGTCATCCCATTAGTCAAAAGAAGAGTGTAATTAAGGGTCAATGTTTTCAGATAGCTAGGATGATGTCTCATTTTGAAGATGTACCAAAGGAATTGGATGTGGTGGTGGAAATGTTTATAGCTAGAGGTTGTCCTTTACAAATGGTTACAGAAATAAGGAATTACATCCAAACCTGATGGGTTACTCAGTATAAATCCCTTTTAGGTTTAGGGTTAGATTCAGCAAAACAAAATAAAAGTGGAAACAACTGTGAAAGGGCTATGATTGTACAACATTGCCCTCAAACCAGTGAAATTACTAATATTAGAAAAAAAAAATCTAAAATATATTAAAAGCTAACCCTGCAATTTTTCATTTACTAGGGGTAAACCTAAATTTAGTTTTAAGACAGGATGCAGCATGAAAGAATGGTTTGAATGTAGACAAAAATATAAAACAAAAAACACGTAAAGGAGGAACAGTAAACTGCGGGAGTTGTGCACAATGTTCCTATGTTCTTCAAATTAAGGATCTTATTTTACAAAATGCTTTGCATTTCTCCCTTGTATTCTGTAAAGGAAATTGTCGGTTGAAGTATGTTGTTTATTTCACTAAATGCTCTAGTTGCCTATCCTTTTATGTGGGCAAAACAGAGAGATGTCTTCGGAAACGAAACTACGAGCACAACTATGAAATACCAAAAAAGAATGACAAAAATACTTTGTACAAACATTCTGTTACATGTATAGATTAAAAGAAATCAGTTTGGTATTTTAGAACAAATAAAACATAATCTTAGAGGGGGGAATGTGAATGTTGAACTAGAGGTACAAGAGGTTAAGTGGCAGTATGGACTGCAGGCCTTTAAAGAACCTGGTTTAAATCAATATAGTTCTATACAACCTCTATTAAGAATGAGATCCCTTTATATATGAATACATTTTTAGGTAGATCATATTTACTGCATTTTTAATACACTGTTTTAACACACCTTTTTATGGAAGTTTTATTTTTTGGGGGGGTGGGAGTCAATCTTTAGATGTGTTTAGAGATTTGATATGCTTTTTATGTATTAACAAGAGTTTTTAAATGTAGCAATGCACCTTTAAATAATACTGTCATCGGTTTTGTTAATTAGAAAGTTCAGCTGTACTAGGGTATAAAAGAAGGTTTTGAACTAGTGATTTTATTCTGAAGAAGCCCTGGATGTAAAAGGACAAAAGCACTTAATGAAAGTTTTTTAATTTTCTCAGGGACCCGGTGTTTGCTATTAATGTTACATTTTTTGTGTTTACAGTTTGTCTTAGTAGCATGACACAAGGTTTTTTTCAGATACAAAAAAGTTCCAAAACAAATGCCTAGCCACACTTTCTCATGATCTGGCAAAAGGCCACACAGTAAGAAAATGATTTATGCCATAAAGCTGTATAGTGTGAAGAAAACAATTGCAGTAATAAATAAACATTTGGATGAAGACATGCATTACAAACCATACATTTTTCAGAAATAAGCAATACTTGTGAGCAAGGAATGACATAATAAACATTCACATGCTGTCACTTTCAAACATATTCCCAGAGATGAATATGAGTCATGTACACCACAGAAATAAGCAAATCAGTTGTATAATGAGAAACATCCTTGAAGGGTCACATCATTTTCCTATCATAAGGGGTATGGATGCCATACCTTGTAGGACAAGGCCTGAAAAAGGTAGCCCTGTGACTGAGCCATTGTGTAAGTCACTGCCATCTCACACAGTTGTCTGACAGACAGATGCTACTAGTCCGTTGCCAAAAATGTATTTTCTCTGGGGATGCTAGAATTTGCTAGTGTAACGTAGTGCCACTAAAAATACATTTCATAAGAGGAAGTGTACATAAATGTGGTTGTGAGGTTGCCAACTGTATATAACAGTAATCACAGTCATACTATTTATGCAAGGATGGAATTGAACAATGTACCTATCTAGCTGCACAATCTACAGAGCACAGTATCAACAGCCAGCATTACAGAAGAATTTTGAATATCAGTGAGGCATACAGCATCTACGAAGGGATGACACCAGCAGAGTATTCTCAAGGAGGTGTGTGTGTGTGTGTGTGTGTGTGTGTGTGTGTGTGTGTGTGTGTGTGTGTGTGTGTGTGTGTGTGTGTGTGTGTGTGTGTGTGTGTGTGTGCGCGTGTGTGCGTGTGTGTGTGTGTTAAAATGACTTTTACAGCCATCTGGGGTCATAAATGTTGCCACTACAAATGAATGTAAACCAATCCTGAATCCATTTACAGATACTCACACACTCTTAAAAGGCAATTCCTGCTGTATGTGAAACTTCTTCCTATCTATTTGTACATTCTAGACAACAGTGTAAGAAACACAAACAGCACAGGAAAAAAGTATAATATTTAAAGAATGAGAGTGCACATAGGAAAGAGTGACCTCATCAATACGTTGCAGAGAAGATATTGTTATGAAAAGAGGGATAAGAGGATGGAAGACTCATCTACCTGTCTAAAAGTTCCCCATGTGGAAGTGGATTGATTTTAGCTGTTGTAGAAGTTATACCTAGTTAACTCTACAGCCCAAACAGACAAGCTTACTACTGTGAGATATGGACATCCTACCTATCTAGTTGCAAAATCTACAGGTCATTGCATTAAACACATTAACTGAGTACAACTGTATTGGAGGACATGCTCACCTAACTCTATACACTGCCCCATCATGCACACATACACACACATGTGATTCCCACATAGAGCCTTGAACCTCCTACCTATTTTGATACATAACCTAGAAATCATAGCATTACGTGCAAGTGCCACAGGAGAAACCAGACTCTTAAGGGAAGAGATTGCATTTTTGCAGGTGTTTTGCATACAAAATGTTTTTGTTAAAAGTGAGATAAAATACAGAGATAGAGGAGTGCAAGTTAAATGTTTTCTCCTCATAGGTAGTGGATACAGCACCTGTGACATTCAAGCATTCCTTACCTGTCCCTATACACCAGCCAGCCACGCACGGGTGCACGCATGCACACACACACACACACACACACACACACACACACACACACACACACACACACACACACACACACTCACGTTCCCCATAGTGTGAATCAAGCCTCCTATCTATTTACTTATGGAAATACATTATGGGATAAATGCATGGGCTTCAGTTATTGCATATGAGATGCAGATACAAGGTAATTATATATGCTATCCAGCAGCACTGCTGTGTTTTCCACTTTAGCATGTATACGCAAGGAAAGATGAACCCTATACCTGGTGTGTCATCCACATCAGAAAGAGACACATTTACATAAATAACTGTTATTGACAGCCATAAGAAAGGGGTTTGTCACCTATAAACATGTAATAGACAATAGACTACCCCTTACAAAAACCTTACAACTCTTTGCTCAGCTAATAAGCTTCTAGTTTCCACTATTAAATCTAACAACAAAGCTGGGGACTCACTTTTCACTAACACAGTTGGAAAAGCCTGGAACCAGCTTCCAAGTGAACTTTCTACTTTCTCTTCCACACATCTTTTAAAAAAAAACACCTTAAAGAATATCTTAAAACTCATTGGCTTTGTCCCTGCTCAAACCTTGACCGATTATCCCCTTTAACCAACTTGCTCTCCCTTTACTTCACTTCTCTACTGTACTATGTTGCCTACCTGTACTAACAGTTAAGCTAACCTCAAACCAAGAGGTAATATGATCTCTGTCCTAGTACAAAAAAAAAAAAAAAAATATATATATATATATATATATATATATATATATATATATATATATATATATATATATATATAATCTTTGTGTTTCTTCCCTCTCAAATGTTTATTTTCTGTATTTGATCTTAGTTTATTCCAAACTAAATGACTCTGTACACATTTATTTCTCTCAAATATTGTGTTTATCTGTACTTGCTCACAGCTTAATCCCACTAAATGACACCGTACACATTTATCTTAAGTACCATCTGTATTTTATATTAATATTGTATAATAAGTTACTGCCAATGTTTGGAGCTTTTCTCCCCGGGCCTCTACTGAAAATGGACATGTATCCAGTTAGACTAGCCGGGTCAACAAATGTAAAATAAAATAAAAAATAAAATAAAATAAATAAAATAAAATAAAATAGACAATCATGTATAGTATAATCATATAAATGCTAAATGGTAATATAACACTCAACATACATAAATCACAAATGACAACACAGATAACATGACACCTCATGATTTCAAGTTTCCCATTGGTAAATGGCACACTTCTCATACATCATTATACTGTGTCTGATCATGAAGAATTTCAGGGAACAGAAGCATAGCAATTCAACAGCATCACTACACAAGAAAGTGTCATAACATAGGTTCAGTCACACCTTCTGATGATTTGGCAACATGCCATACAATAAGAAATGTTTTATGGAAGCCCTCATCTGCCATTAAGCTATATAGTGTGAGGAAATAAATTACAGTAATAAAGAAATGTTTGGATGAAGACAGGCAGTACAGAGTATAATTGTTTCAGAAATAAGTATTTCTCATGAGCAATGAATGACATAATAAACATTCCCATCTTGTCATTTTGCAACATATGGCAGGACAGACATCAGAGAGATGCATATCAGCTATGGACACCACAGAAGTATGTATATCAGCTATGTCATGAAGGAAATCCTAGAAAGGCTTACAGCATTTTACTATCATAAGGGGAATGGATGCCCTACCTTGAATTACAAAGGCTGAAAAGGTGGCCTATGGCTGTGCCATAGATATTTGCTATGTGTAAGCCACCGCTGTCTGACACAGTTGTCTGAAAGACAGCTATTACTGCATTCAAACCCTGCTATGATGCTAGTTTCTCTACACAGCTCTATATTGACCATGTTTGCCATAGAATATAGCAGTTGAAGTTTTCACAAATAATGTGTGAAATAATGAAGGAGTTACAAATAAAATTTGAACAATCTGATTTTCTCATTATGCTGACATGAGCTACACTGTCAACACAACAGTGAGCAGAACAGTATCAATAAATCTTTGCCAAGACAGCTGTTTCCATCATGTAATACACAAACTGTTCCAGAACAGAACCACATTTTATCTGTGGAGATATGCTATTAAAGCTAGTACTCAATTCATGTTCCACAGGAGTACTGACCATATGACATGCCCTGAATAACCACTTCACTGCCATGTAATCACAACATGTGATTATATATCATTGACCAACATAAAACTAGATAAAACTGATTAGATGCTATGTTTTTGCATAATGTCTGTGCATTCATATAATGTTGCCATTTTCAGGAATCGAGCAGCTAACTATGCAGGTCTACTGACTAATATCATGTAGATGAAATGCAAGTGCCGCAGTGGAAGTCAAAGCAAGATATTGGCCAAATGCACAGGAGGAAGTCTAATGACACAGAAGAGTGAACATACATACATAGGGTGAGAGGGAGACAGAGGCAGGGTAGCTTAAGACAGAGGCATGATAATAGTGGCTCATAACAATATGTGGCCAACAGCTACACGTAAAATAGTGTACGTAAGCAGCCAGTAACACTTAGCTAATGCTTGGATTAAAGCCCCTAAAAGGAGTCAAATATCTACCTATACATGTGAGCATTATCTCATCATCCCACAAAGGAATCGCTACTTTGTACCATTTAAATATCACAAGTGAAGGACAGTGTTATGTTACTGAAGCAGAAGGGTGAGCAGAGAGATAGAGACAGATGGAGAGAGGAATAGCAAGAGTATCTTTTGAGGGACATGTAGGACCATTTTTATTGTTACTTTTATTCATTACCTCATTATTAAGCTGTCATGCTCAGTACAACAATGTGCTTGCTATAAGGAGAAAGACGGGGTAGGAGAATGCAAGCAGCACTAGCACATAGGCATAATAAGGGTGCCTTACTGAGTCTCCCTGCTGGGGGATGCAATGTTTTTGCAAATGATCTCTTGTTGTATTATTCAAATGGTATGTTCATGCAATGCTGTAAATGGAGAGAAATGCAGACACTTGCAGGTAACTATATGATGAGTGTGAAATGTCATAAAATAGTAATTTGACCTACAGCTGCAATCAAACCTATAGCAGTATGCAAAAACATCATCTACAAACATGGTAATTATCTTAACATACCACATAGGAAAATATAGCTGAATAATTCCAGCAACAAAAAGAACTGTTACAGTAACTGTTTTACAGTAATGTTTTTATTTTGCTTTTAGTCTGTATCCCCATAGAACACTGAATTTAAGCATTTTTGCCTGAAAGTAAAGAGACTACTGTTGCTGAAATTAAAATTTTCAGCTTTTACCATAGGAAATTAAAGAGCATTCACCATCACTCAGCACTGGTGCTCTATGCCAACCTCCATGCAAATGCTGAGGACAAAATTGAAGACTTTTCCATCGGCCATTTCCGACCATTTATATTGTGTGTGATTTGATTTTCTGACCAGATTAAATGTGTGAAAAGGATGTTAAGACAGTGGGGAAAACTGGGGTAGCACAAACAGGGTAGGATACAGTGGAAAAAATGCAGGAATTTGCAGGATGTTGGTGGGAGAGCACCATAGCTACCACCTGCTTCAGAACATAAATGTAGAATTGTACAAAGAATTCAATGCCTTTTGAAAATCACCTCACCAGAGAAGGGTAGAACAGAATGATGTTGTATAGCCAGTTGGACCAAACCAAGTATGTCAAGAAGACACACAGGTGAAGTGGAGAGCTATAATACACTCAATGTAGCATTCATATAAACATTGACAAAATGCACCTGTTATGGCAAATGTGTGTATGGGGTGTAATTTTGTTTTTTTGGGGGGACAGGTCCCAATTTTCGGCATTTTTCTACAGAGAAGATTGTTGGGGAATTGGGTCAGGATGTCAGCATCGTGTTGGTAGAGTAGGTTAAGTTAGGTTAGGAAGCAGGCTCAGACATACAGGACATTCAAGACAGACAGGGATGGTGATGAGGGACACCATGATTGGAGACAGGTAGGGGACATTGGATGCACGGGTCTATATTATTAACTTGAACATTCAGAAAAGTGAACACAACTCTGTCGACACATAAACATCGATCCGCAAATCAAGTGAACTACCAAACCATTGAAAATGAAGACATCGAATGCATTACATCATCAAAAGTGCCATTCAGGTAAGTCAAACCCAACTAAATAAAACTATATTGACAGACATTTTGCAGGGGGGCAAGCCCCCCTGCACATACCCCCACTTAAATATACCAACTCCGCAACTGCACTACAGTGGAGAAAAGGATACATTTCATCATCCCCACAATCATGCTGCTGGCCAACAAACATGTTCAATGTCTTCAGGTTCAATGGTTTGGTAGTTCGCTGAATTTGTAGATTGACGTTTATGTGTCGACAGAGTTGTATTCACTATTCTGGATGTTCAAGTTAATAATATAGACCTGGATGCACATCTACATCCAGATTGAGAACAATAAAACTCTAGTCCTCACCCTCAGAATGGTCTTTGCTGTCTCTTGTGCCACCTGACAGGGTTAGTGCCAGACATCTCTTTGTTTTGTAGTCTAATGCAGGACCTTTTCAACCCTGCTGATTTGGGCACTGAGACACCTCTCCATCATATCCTCCACCAGTGCTATCATCTACTGCCAGATGACAAAATCACCACCTTCAAGCTTACTGCCCCCACAGGGTACCACTGCATCAGCAGCTGAGTCAAGGCTACCAGACACAGGTGAAGCAGGTAAGGCAGGGGTTATGGAAGCAATGTTGACATGTTATAAACCCAAAATTATGGGTGTCTGTGTTGCCCTTTGTGGACATATGATGGGCAGATCCTCAGTTCTCAGTCTAACATTCTGTGCTATTGATCATTTTGTTTCCTGCAATAAGGCATACAAATGGCAGAATGTTAAGAAATTATTTTATTTATTCAATATACTTTTTCCACTATGCAAATAATATGAAAAATGAGTAATGTACACCTTTGCCATATCCAGATATGATGGGATATTATAAAATAAACAAGTCTCACTACTAGGATATAAGAAATAACAGCTTTTATTCCATTTGCTGTATAGGATATATGCAATTGTGTAATAATTGCACTTACCATAAATTAATTTCTCCTGATATTCATTATTACTGTTAATATTTTAGAAATACTATCGTGTAATAAAACCTAATTGCAGCTTCTGGATTTTGAGCTAATCTGGTGCCTAAAACAAGCAGCAGGAGCTATTAGGGAAGGCATGCATGCTTTATATCAAGGTTGTTAGGGCATGCCTGCTCAAGATGCAAGGGGAATGAAGGACTGAAAATATTTATCTGCCTTTCCTTTGGACCTGAGGTATACTTATCCAGTGATCTCTGAAGTGAGTTAGTCTCTCCTGGTGCACTTCACAGTTTACTTCTGTTTCTTCTGAAGCTGTAATGTACACAAAGAAAAAATATGTATGTGAAAGTGTAATGAACAACTTTGTTGGCTGTCTGGACAATTAATGCCATATTATACACAAGTTATGGGTCAGTATACTTACACAACCAAGGAGTATTTGCTGTCCTAAATTCATCATCCCATTGGCTTAGGAGGTCCTGTTGTGCTTTTAAGGCCACCCTCCATCAGCTTCCCTTTTCTCTAAGATCTCCATACTTACACTTTGTGCCACTGAGAAAGTTACCTGACAAGTTTATTCTCTTCACTGAGTACTATCAAGAGTGTTGATGGCTTTGCAATGCATCAAGGCTTATCCAATGTACAAAAAGCAGCCTAAATTAAAATGTTCCCTTTTTATCCTAAGGTAGTAAATCATGTTTGGGCACCAGTCTGCAAATGCAAAGGCAACAAAGTAATAAATAGTATAACATTGTAATGAATATACAAAATAAATATGATCACTACTTTCATAATTTGCATGCAATATCATGAGTTGTGTTACACCCCATGACTGGTTCAAGTAAAGGCAACAGTTATCCTGTTCTTAAGTATATGTTCTCATACTTTAGAAACTATTTATGACATCATGCATAGCAAAAGTTGTCATTAGAAAGAAATATATATGATTTTACTAGTACAACATATTGGTAACCGCAAGTCACAAAGATTATAAGTAACATATTCAGCATTTATCACACACTTAGAGTGTGTAATTTATCTTCCAAAATGTGTATCTAGCCTTACAGCTGACACCATTATCAAAACTATCCTTACTAATGATTTGAACCCTATAGAAAATCTGTGTTTTTTCTAATGTCAGTTCGTTTACACCTTGTGCTGCAGTCACAGGTAGATAACAGGTGCATTTTATGCAGTCATTACTATTTTGAGTACTGACAGCTGTGCAATGTTATCAAGTTAATTTGTGATATTGATGGCAATCTAAATAAATGTTTCACTTTTTTCCTTTTGTAGTGAGTCTTGCTTACATACTGCTGAGTGGAGATGCAAATGCAAACACAAAAGGCATTAGATAAAAAAATAATAAAACAAAATTAAATAAAAAATGGAAAGGAGAACTTAAATTCAAGTATAGGCAATACCTACCAATGACTAAAGGAGGAAGTGCATTATAGTGACACTTTCAACCTTCTCCCATCTCCTTGATTCACCAGTAATTTAATGTCTGGCCCAGATTATTAGGACTGCAGATTTTGCCAAATAATGGTAAAGGGTACAGACAACTGACATGTTGTTAACAATGCTGTGAATAGTTCATTTTCAAACAGCAATACAATTATATTACAAAATTTGGGTAAATATGTATTCAGGCACCGGCAAATATCCAGAGTGCTGATGTCCATGCACTGCTGCCAGTCTTGTTTGCACTACAGAAGTCAGCCTAAGTTAAATGTTTCACTTTTTTCCTTAGGCATTGAACTGTACCTCAGTGCTGGAGACCACTGCCAGTCCAGATTGTGCAATGCCAAACAACACACAGAGAAGGTAGAGAGAGATAGAAAAAAGGTACTGAAATAGAGGAAACATTATAAAAAAGCAGTTAAAATGTATACTTTTGACATTTTCCCAACTTGATTGTGTTTCCATGTGAACATATGCTCATTTAACATCATTATGTTCACATCCACACAGCCTTGTCTGGATTAGAAACCCAGGACATCAGGCATTCAAAAGACATAATTCAGATTGTTATCCCTATGTGCCACACACATTATACCATGAAGATAAAAAGAGTTTACCTATATTCAATATGTCACATAGTATCAACTGACATTATAAGAGCACAGAAGAAATTCCTGACCTTTGTCCTGTGTAATTTGCAGTTAGATGTGTGGATGGCTGTGTTACTAGCAGCAGGGTATAGTAATCTTTCCTTGGACAATATAACGTCAAACATTTGAACAGAATACCTCTTTGCTTCTCTTTATTTTGTGAACATTGTTCAGAGATCTATGCTTCTCTAGCAAGACTATGTGGTTTGCCTTGCAGTTGATGTATGTCTTAATGACTAATCTATTTCCATAGAACTGCTGGTACAATTGCATTCAGAGAAAGAAACAATTCATATCAGTGTTAGGAATCTTCCTCTCCTAAGTCAGTCAATATAAGGTCACATTTCTTGTCAGTATCTTCTCCCTGTCACACCCTAATTGATACTGCAATCAGAGTAATTATTCATACTTGCACACACTTAGCAGGTAACACTTCTCAGTGCTTATTCTTGAAGAGGTAGGGCATGTATACAATTGAGTAGGTCCTTACACCATGTTTACATTCCCTGCACTTAGTGCAGATTTTGGAATTAGTGAATGCTAATGTAGTAACACCTCATTTGCATATTTACAGTATTCGGTGGGCTGAATCTTCACTATATCAACGTAATCATGTAGGCAAGGAAATGTATATTATGTTAAGGTTGAAATTATTCAAAGAGCTAAATGCTGATATTTGCTTGCAAAATATGCTTCTAGTGTCACAACTATCTTGATACAAAAGTAAGTTGCATTTTTTCTTGCAAAATACTGTATTTAAAACTTAGTGATGGATTGTGCTTCACAGTACTCACATAGCTTAGTGCATGCATTGTTTGACCCTTGCTGGTGACATAGGTATGTATATCCATTGTTTGTACATTACAAATGTTTGTGAAAAATGTAACATGACATTATTGAAAATTTTCAATGCCCACCTTGCACATTATTGCTGAAGAGTGTGTTGTCACTTTCAAGCAAGGTCATGGTTATGACATATGTAGCCCACAAATCTGTTAAGCCTGAGATATATAACTGACTGCCCTCCACACAAGTGGACATCCAAGAAGACTTACCCATTTGAAACAGAAAAGTGTACATTGCTTTTCTTAATGCTGAAATGTACTACTCAGTTGTACAGCTGTTGTCATCCTTATATGATGAGTACATTTTTGTTTCCTTTACTTTTTGGGGTTTTGGGACAGTATTTACTTGTGTGAACTACAATAGAGTTCCAATAGTTTACTTATTTTGCATGTTGATGTTGGTTCTAATATGGAAGACAACACTAGCAGGTGTACTGAAGAGCTTTATGCTTTCAAGTAAGCAGTACACTTCAACAGATTGCACTCACTTTTATGTTCAGCTTACCCTCATGAATTTTTGGGTCTATATCAGAACATTGAAGTATTAAAACTTTGAATGTTCTGATATCGAACACTATTCAGTGAACGCTAAGACCAGTGAAGCTGCAGAACAGTGAATTCTTTCCTCTGGAAAGAATTCGATTAGCCGTTTCTGTGGCTTTGCTATTCTTAGTGGTGTGGCGGAAAGTTACGGGTTGGGTTCAGGTAAGTGTGCGATTGTTTGCACATTAGGGTTAGGGCACAGGTTACGCGTGTGTGCAATAGTGACAGACTTTAGGGTTAGGGGTGGTTTAAGTGAGTTAGGGTTAGGGCACGGGTTAGGTGAGTGTGCGATAGTAACGGACCTTAGGGTTAGGGTTTGGGTTAAGGTAAGTGGGTAGATAGTAGTGTATGTTTAGTTTAGTGTAGCGTTAGATGTAGGAATTTAAGTGTATGTCTGTGGTTGCTGTTTGTTTGATCTGCTTGTGTTGTGTGTATGTGTTTCGGAGCAGCATTTTTTTTCCATGGGAAAAAATTTGCTGTTCTGAATGTTTGATATTTTCATGTTTAGATGTTTTGGGGCCAATGAAATAGTGTTCGCTATTTTCATCTTTCAATAACTTGATATAAATGTGGATTTTCCCCCACCAACACTCTGTGTAAATGATAGATGTCTGTGTACTGGTCTTTGCACATTTTTTTATCTAGTTACAGTTCCATTTATGTGTGGGAAAATAAAATGCTTGATGTACATTTTTGTGCAATGTCCATAGGTGGATATTGCAGACATCACATTCATACACTGTAACTGTCATTACCGTTCACAGGACAGATGTGTCATCTTAGAGATATATAACTATTTATGTATGGAACTAAGCATTTTTTTGTCTGTGTTTTTAAACAGGTTCCACTCTTAATTTGGGACTCAGATGTGTGAGAAATAGATTGCATATTTACTATACTGTTTCCATGTCTACCTGGTTCTGTTGTACAATTTTGTGCATCTTGCAGTACATGACAAGTCATACTAGTTCTAAACACCCTTCTTTTTCTTGCCCACGGTCTGGCAGCAGCTATGTGTAGAGCTGTTTAATGAATAACAAATAGCACTCTATTGTGTTGGCAGTGCAAATAGCAGCACTTAATGTAGCTGTTAATGAATCCAGCCCTACATGTTTTTTTTTCTTTTCACTATCCATTTCTGTAGCATTTGTGCAGCTTTTCTGTCTTCCTAACCAAGCTGCTTTACTACCAAGTAACACTTCCTAGGTTTGCTTGAACTAACCTTTGCCAGCTCTTAATCCATGTTTCATATCTTTTTTTTAGCTTTTGTATGTTGACTAAATATTTTCTACCTCTTCTGATTGTGTGACCCTCCCTCCAACCTTCCATCTTATTTTAAAAATATTATTTTTTGAGATGTACACTTCCAATGCAGATTTAAGCACTTACTGTGCCTTCTTAACTAATGTGGAACCTGTTAAGCCGTGGTCTGTAAGCTAGGTCTCTTCCATCACTTTACCTGTCCCAAACATATGTTAGTATTCACCACCAAACCCAGGTATTATACGCCATGATTTTTTTTCTTTCCTTAGTGTGCTCTCTGGCTCCATTGGTAAAATATCTGAAAAAGCCCTCTTTACAATGTAATCCTGAGTTACATTACCATCAAAGTCAATTGCTTGCTATTCTTAAAAGATATCAAGTGTCAGCAAAGTAATGTGATGTGCTGTTTCATAGAGTTTCTCCTTTTTTCAATGTTATGTAACAACAGTGTTGTCATATATAAGGTTGGGGTTGTGGGGGCTTGCTGCCAATAAACAGGGTTCAAGTAGGTTTGTTACCTTCAAAAAAATATGTGTTTTCTGTTACCCCCATACCTTGTATGACATATAAAGCTTTTGAGGACTGGAGATTGAAGAATTGCAACTTGAGTGGTTGTGTTGCACTATTACTAGTTGTACCAGTAATAGCAAATCTGCTATCTCTAGCACCCCCTCTTAACATCTCTCTGCCACTTCCCTGGTTCACCTTGTTACGAGGATGGATTTCAACTCTTACATATAATTGGTAACTCTGCTCACTATGAAACTAATCTTTCTCCATATCCCTCCCCATGGTTACTCTTTTTAGCTACCAACTTCCATGCTTTACTAGGTCTAAGCCTTGAGACCAGTTTTCCTGTTATCCAATCTCTCCTTTTTCCCTTTCCAAGACTTGTAATCACCTTTGTGACTAGGTATTTATAATCACCTTAGTAAATAGGTATTAAATCACCAAAACCCACTGCTCTGCATCCACACAAGCTAGGCTATCTTCAACCCCTCCTCCCCGACTATCTAGCTCTCTATCTGATGAGTAAGAACAGAAACTGCAGATTTGAAAAGTGAACAAATAAAAACTGTGTTCCTACAGAATGATAGTAACATTCAAAACTCAGTGTTGCATTACTAAAAGTTTTATTCAGAAATGAGGACTTTGCACACTCCATTTCCTGAGTCTGCATACCCATGCTATGTCTGTTTATCAGTTCTGAGAATGCTGTACTTTGAGTAGGAAAGAATACTCAGTGGTAAGACAACCTAACACTTAACATGTATTCATATTCATTTATATCTTAGTACTATTTTTTCTAAGGATTGCATTGACAGACCATGAAATTTCATCAGCACCCTTCTTATCTGAAACAATTAACTCTCCACTTCCCTGTTTTCTGTGTCTGTCATGGCTGCCTTCCATACTTTGAAGTCTGAAATCCATTTCCCATTTTTCCCACACTCTTCCTAGAAGCTTTTTCTATTCTTTTGCTTCTACCACTCCTATTGGACAGACTAACATTCCTTGACCCTTCCTTCTTGCTCTCTTTATATTGTTCCCTCCTGCTTGTTAATTTCTGGATCTGCCTTCCAGTTCATCACTTGTCAATGTATTACACACTCCCATCTTGGCACCTTTCATTTTGTTCTCCCACATTTGTTTTCCTCTGAGCTTTATAGATCTTAAGATACCCATACTTGCTGCCTATGAATCTTATCTCCACAGTTCTCCATGTTTATTGATGTCAGTACCCCACACTGCCTCATTACCAGGTGAATCCTCCCTCTAGTGAGGAAGCCTGTATGTTTACCAAGGTTTAGATTACCCTCACAGTGAAAAGCGGAAATGTATAATCTTGGATTATGATATACCTGCTGCATGTCTGGCAGTGTTTTGCTTTTTGGCCATGAAGTGGGGAGAGAGAGAGAGAAGTGGCACCCAAAAAGTGCAGCTTGTAACCTCATAGTTTAACCCCTGTACAAGTCTACAACTGCCAATGAGAGCTTGATCTTCATCAGGTACTTATGATGTAATGCACTCCCAGCTGGAATACATATCACAGATTGTCCCCATCTCTCCAAGAGCAAGAGAGAGAGAGAGAGAGAGAGAAATTACCATATACTGTAAAATAATTCTCTCTACACTTGATTTGTCATAATACAGATTGCATATTAAACCTGTGATCAAGGGCGCCTGCAGGCAGGTGCAAGGGGGGTGCACTTGCACCCCCCTGGAATCGGCTGGCCAGGAGATTCATTTTTTTTTTTTATTAGAAGTAAATTAAGGGCATTCTTCTTTAAGAACTCCCTTTGCGTCCGGTCGTACAAATGGAGGTGCTTGCGACCTGTTTTCGTCTTTTCCATACGTGCGGATGGTTTACATCTTTATCTTCCTCATTCGCGCGTGAAATTTGAATTCTAGATGGGCGCCAGCAGAGATGCCGTGTTGTGTCCAGGAAGAGGGTATTGCCATTAAAATCAGAGCAAGCAAGCTGTTTTAGGAGCACAGAGGGATTCCACAAAGGTAGGAAGGTTGCAGAAATAAGTGAGTTGTTTGGTTAACAATTACCAGGGAACATACTCCTTACTAATAGACATTAAACAAATGGGGTGCACAAACCAAAATAGACATCAAAGATTCAGCTTTCATCACTTTTGACATCTGGTCTGCCTGCTCTAACCTCCACATTTTTACATCTGCTTTGCACATGCTACATATAAAAGGACCAATTACAGTTTCACAAAGACAGATTAAAAGATTGTCTTGATAAATGGTGAAAAAGATTATTTTCAGTTTCAGCCACTGCCACTGAGAGATGTGCAAAAACAGATCGAGATTTCTCCTGAAAGAGTCACTTTAAGTGTATGACTGTATAAGCCATTAAACATTCTGGCAAGCTGAGCATCTGTCTGTTGTTAAAATGTCTCAGTTTTGACCTTTTTATCACTAGGTCAAGGGTTAAAAAGCCACCCTGGAGACTGAAACCTTTGGCAGTGCTGACACGGTAAAGTGGAGGTGGTAGTAGAAAGACACTGTAGAATAGTTTTCTTTCTACTAGGACATTAATCTACATGATAAATGTTTGCCATTCCTGGCAACTTTCATTTTCTAACTTCTTTAGGGACAGCCATTCCTGAGTGGAATTCAGTGTCCTGTGCAGCATTCAGTTGTTTAGACAAGCAGGTACTATTGTGGCAACAAGCCTGGCTTGTTTGCCAGTTATTACCAACCCTGGCAAAGTAAAACTCCTTCACATTTAGGGTACAATACAACAGCCGTAAGGAGTGTTTAGCAAAAGTGATGAACTGTATTGGGCCATTCCATTTTCTTAGTCATTCTTTAAGACTTGACTTATCTATGAGCACTACAAAACCTACCATAAACTGTGAGCAGTTCATACAAGAATACACAAGTAACTATAAAAATCTGATACGATACAATGCAGATATATACATGTATTTAATACAGGTAGATATTGGCAATACCAAAAATTACAGGTGGAAGGTGTTAAGCCTACCTGGCTGGAGAATAGATGGTATCACCCATATGTTCTGCCATTAGGAATATTAAACAGGACTGCAGTAAAATTTTATTTTAACAAAAAGATCATGGTTAAATCATCAATTCCAGTAAATAAAACAGTATGTACATCTTGGCAGAGACCTACAACATATTAATAACTTTAGAAGTTATAGGTATGTATGGGCAGACCAAGTAAATAAGAATAAAAGGTTGTGGGAAGTGAGAAATGGAGGAGAGAAGGTAGTGCTCAGGTTATGTCAGTTTCTAGCAGGTAGAGTGAGCACAATTTATGTTCCATGAGACTATATACACTGTCAGCAGTTGCACCTTCCAAAGAAGGGTGGGCGCTGGGAGATAACAAAATGGGAATTAAAATTATGCTTTCCAAAAAGAAACACAGTACTGTAGATGCTGGAATATCGAACACAATCAAATTTATTTTAGTCTACAATCAACTGGTTAAGCTCTTTCTTCCATTAATATGGACTTCTTCAGAACCAGATATGACTACATCAAGCAATCATTAAATAATACCCATGTGCAAAAACATGTCGTGTGTTTTTACCCAGTCCTTATAACGTGTAATCAAAAAGATTCTTACTTAAAAAAAACAGTTACTGTCTCATGAACTTATTTCATCTTCCCCTGAGTGACATGACATAATTTGTACAGTAGTTACACATGATAAACCACGGCAAAGCTGTGAAATGTTATAGCACAGAATTTATATACCATTGTTTGTGTATGTCTTCACTTGGTGACAGTTAATACTTTGCGATAACAACCTAGATGATTTTTTATTAAAAATCTACCAACTAACGGTGGCATGATAAATGACAAAATAGTAAAAACCAAGGTGACAAATGATAAAAACAATCTGACATTCCTCTTGAAAACAGATAATGTGATTAATGTTCCAAATATACAGATTTTAATTTTAATTTAATATTTAGATAAATGAACTGGCCTTTACAGACACAAAGATAAGCATGTACGCAGACAACTTAGCATCATCATTTGACTAGTATATTTTTAGAGAAATGGGAGAAAACTGGAGTCACCCTCTGCAGATACAGGTAGATTATGCAGATACAGGGAGATTATGCAGATGTCCACTGACACAGTAACCAGAGGTCAGGTATGAACCCCAGACTCTGCATCCTTAAAAGAAAGTTCTTATCACTTAATGAAAAGGTGATAAAATATTGTTGAAATCCATTTCATCTGTGTGCTTCAGATTACTAGCATCATCAGTAATAACCTATTCATACACCTCAGTCAAGCTGGACAGTTGAGTCCTTTACAGAATTCAGTTCTGCTGCTGCATGTTTGTAGAAAATAAGAACTTGGTGTGTCCTGCAGACTGTTTATAAACATTTTCTCTTGCAAGACCCCTCCGCCACACACACACACACACACACACACACACACACACACACACACACACACACACACACACACACACACACACACACACACACACACACACACACACACACACACACACACACAAAAATTGCTCATGCAGACCTCTTCCACCATTTTGTACTCTATAGTGCATTTCTGGTTTCCAAGAAGAGACTACAGTTTTAATAGTGACACACAACGCATTATAGTTATAGGTTCCTAAATTGTTACTAGCCTAATGACCACTAGGGCCCTTACACGCCTAGCTGCACACCTCAATTAATTTGTATTGCAAGTATCATCATTGTATATGGGAGGGGCATTAGTAGCAAGGTAACTAAGGAATTTTGGGCGGGGGTGTTAGTTAGGATAATACTTTGCTTATTGATGGCCTTTGTCCATAAGGACATAGGGCCAGACTGGGGGCAAATTTACAATTTCCCATCCAGTTGTTAAGGTTTTCTTTGAATGGGGTCAGGGATGAACTCTGTTTTATATGGATGGGGAGCCTATTCCATATTGCAAGGATCCTTTGGGACACACAGCTGTCTCCAGTACATCCTGTTTATATCAAAACAAAGTTCAGATGCTTGGATATAGTGTTTTAGTGTTTCTCCTGTTTGTTTTGCACTTGTTATACAGATCCATCAGGGCTGGGTCTAAGGAAGTCCTGTAAGCCAGGCAAAGATCCTTTGTATGCAGCCTGTAGGAGACTGAATACACAGATATGGCCTTCAGGTAATCAGTGCTGGACAGAGGTATTTATGCCGTGGATTCTCCTGTTGAGGAACCTCTGTGTGGTCTCTCCAGCTGCTGCTTGTGCTTTGTAAAGTACATGCCAAAGGGGGCATTGTTCTCCGTAATTGGCCTTATAAGAAAAGAATACAGGGTTGTTATGACCTCCTTGTCCCTGGATGAGATACCCTTACTTATGAGGTGGGCCATGTAGAATGCTTTCCATACAATGGAAGCAACATGGTGGTCAAAGGTCAGGTTGCTATCAACCTGGGTGCCCAAATCCCTCACAACTGATTGCATGCTTAGGACATTGTTATTAATGTGATAATATGTGGTGACGTCACTTTCCCCAAAGGGGATGATGATACATTTTTTGGCATTCAGCCTGAGGCCATGTTTCTGGCACCAGTCATTTGTTTGGGTGAGACCCTCTTGGAGGACGTCCACATCACTTGGGGAATTGATAACCGCTCCCAGCTTGCAGTCATCAGCAAACTTGGTCAGCCACAGCCCACTGGTTTTGGCCTGCATCTCAGAGAAGCATATCTGAAATAACAGAGGCCCCAAGACCAATCTCCTGGGGTATGCTGCTCATTTTGGGTCTACTGCTTGAGGTGGCTTCCCATATTTTGATTAGGTGGGTTCTATCAGTGAGCCAGTTTACTACCCATCTGGTAACATACGGAATGATGCCTAGCTGAGAGAGTTTATTTATTATGCTCAAGTGGGGAATAGTGTCAAAGGCTTTGGCCAGGTCAAGGTAGGTGGTGTGCACCATCTTCCTCTTGCCCAGTGCTTTGGTGACTGTCTCAAAGTCAACCAGATTTAACAGACATGACCTCCCATTGACAATGCCAAACTGTGTGGGGTCGAGTGTTTGGAGGTTGGCAATGTCCCTGTTAATGAGGTCCATGCTAATCCATTCCATGGTCTTGCAGATCAGGTTAGTTAGGCTGTTGGGGCTATAATTTCCCGGATCGGTGGACACTCCACCTTTGTGTAAAGGGATGACAGTGGCAGTCCTCCACTCGGCTGGGACAAAGCCGGTACTCAGGCTTTGGTTGAATAGGGTGCCTAATGGTGCTGCAAGTTCAAGCCTGAGTTCATGTAGGATGCAGCTGGGTATGTTTTCAGGTCCCATGGAGGCTGTATTTTTTGCCTTTGTGAGGGCAGTGAGGACATGTTCCCCTAAAGAAAAGGGGTGGGGGCAGGTACTGAGGATGTCCTGATTTACTGATGGGGGGACAGAGGGGTGAAGTTTTTGCTGAATCTGTCAGCCAGTAGGTTGGCTATATCTACAGCATTTGTGAATGTGGTGTCCTTGACCACCAGTTGTGAACAGATCTGGGTGCTTCCTTTGAGATTGCAGACATATGTAAAGAAGGCCTTATGATTGTCTCTAGTAGATGTGGCCAATTTGGAGTCTAAGTTAGCTTTACAGGATTTCACTAGTGCTCTTATTTGCTTGTTCAGGCTAAGGAGAGATTGCTTCCAATTGGGCACCTGCTCCTTCTTGGTCCTAGACTGCAATTTTTTCCTTTTGTTATATACTTTATTGCAGATGTCCACCAGACAGGTTTACTCTTCCTTGCGGTGGATGATTTTGTCCTGTTGGGTATTTCTGATTCCATGCGTCTATATAAATGCTCGTATAGTACTTTGGTATAGATTTGGATATTGGTGCCAGTTCCTACAGTGGGGAAGGAGGCTATGAAACTGTTTATACATTCCTCAGGAGACTGTAATCAGCTTTGGAGAAGTTTTTTTCTTAGACCCTAGCTAGAGGGGGTCAGGGGAGATGGTGACTTCGAAAGTGACTGCTTTATGGTTGGATCTTGCCAGGGAGGATGATACTGTAGGGGGTGCTGCAGTGGTTACTCATGTTGGTTAATACCAAGTCCAAGATAGTATCACCTCTTGTTGGGGTATTGACTAGCTGTTCCAAAGCATTTGCATTGATAAACTCGAGGAATTTCTGGGCATTTGTGTTCTGGCATGAGTAATTTTTCCAATCTATGGTTGGGTAGTTAAAGTCACCCAAAATCAGGGTAAAAAAAAGGATGAATCATGATAGATTTGAAGAGGTGTAGATAGATGGAGTGGGCATCTTGAGTCAAATTTGGGGGCTTGTAGCTAGCTATGATTTGAATAGGGGTCTTGTCAATGGTTAACTGCACCTGGAGTGTCTCCTGTGTGTCATACTTAATAAATATATATATATATATATATATATATATATATATATATATATATATATATATATATAATATATATTGAAACTCCACTTCCTTTGGCTTTGCTGCCCACAGTTTGGGGTCTGAATGTGTGATAGGTTGAGAAACCAGGTAAGGCTGGGTTGCTCTTCACAGCTTTGTATCAGGTTTCTGTGACTGCACAGATGTCAGCATCTTCCAGGGTTAAGAATGCTTGCAATAAGTGCAGTTTCATGTTTAGACTCCTAGCGTTTAGCAGCATGACCTTTAATTTGCATTTTGTTGAAATGTTTTATGTTGGTAGCATCAACCTCATGACTTTTCCTAAAAAAGGCACTATAGGGGAGACAAGGGCCTTTGCCAGAAGCCTGAAGCCCAAGTGGGACAGATGCAGGTCATCTCTAGCAAAGCATTGTGGTCTGTTGATCATATATTCCCAGGCTGACAGGTACTGGATCCCTCTGGAATGACAACAGAAACTAAGCCAATTGTTAAAATCAATAATTTTCTGTTTGTATTGAGGCATCATTCTGGTTGACGGTAGAATGCTGCTTAAGGCTAGGGTCATACCTGCCTGGGACACATATTCAGCGAGCTCAATCATGTCTCTCTTCAAATAGTCTAGGATGGTACATCTCCAGTCATTCACGCCAACATGGACTATGATAGTCATAACAGTACTTGTTGTTGAGAGACATGAGTGCATGTGTGATATGGCAGATTCTGACACCTGACAAACAACTAACTGTGATTTTCTCCTTATCCAGACTGGTGAGAGGCACATCTTTGTGTCTCACAATGGAGTCTCATATGACTAATATGTTGGGTTTATGGTTAGGCCTTAGTGGTTGCGAGACACAGGTGTGTGGAATATGCATGGTATTTGGTGTGGAGGGTTATGGAGTTGGTGTGTTTTTGCCTCCGACGTCTCCTTTGTTTGGGTTTGTTTATGTTGAGAACCTTTGCATATGCTGGTGTGTGTTGTGTAGTTGTGGGTGATGTTTGAGGTGTGCTGATTGTACTGACAACCTTCTCAGTGCCAGATATACTGGCATGTGAGGGAGAGAACATACACTCTAGGTTCTTAATGTAATTACATCTCTCATAAATTGTGTCCTTGGGTGGTAGCAGTAGATGGTTGTCCATATACATGAGGCAGTTGCTACACTGTCTCAGGATGCCCATACCAACCAGGCTAGTGGGAGAAACCATAAGAAATTGTCCATCCATATTTGTCAGAATCTGAGGGAGAAAGGCCAGGGAGACCTAAGGGGTAGGCCTAAAGCCCAAGTGCTTAAACCAAAACTAAGAGGCTTAGAATAACACTTACAATTTCAACAGGCTATAAACATGCAGTAATAAATGCAACAGAAAAGATGTAATTGAACACTTTAGAGAACATGTAGCAGCAAGTAGCAGAAGAAAAAAGATGAAGTAATAGAGTAGGAGGAGGAAACACAAATAGTGTATAAGCAGCTGAATAAAGTGTTTTTTTTTTGTTTTTGTTTTTTTTTTTTTTGCATTATATTTTTGGTCTGTTCCTCATAAAAATTCTGTTTTTGACAAATCACTGGGATGAGCCAAGGATTAAATTTATTAAATGAATGACATGCATTTGAGTTTCAGACTTGATATCCTTCAGAAAATATATTCCAACACAAATCCTGTTATTCTAGCAACTTTCTAAGTGTGTGTGTGTGTGTGTGTGTGTGTGTGTGTGTGTGTGTGTGTGTGTGTGTGTGTGTGTGTGTGTGTCAGAGAGAGAGAGATGCCCTAGTTAGATCTAGCAGGTGGAATTTATTGTCAAGTGCATTTTCAAGGAATTGTGAGCTTCAAGGGAAGCAAAGGTAACTGCTGCTCATGCTAGGTCTGCTTAAAATGTACAACGGTTTTGTTTAGCAAATGGTATCATTATTGTGGTATAGAATTTGAAAGCAGTGTTAACACAGCAGGTAGCATACTTGCATCTTGATGCAAAGGGCTGTAGGTTCCAGTACATTTGTATTTTAAGGGGGTATGGTACCGCAGTCCTTAGTATGCCCTCCTTTGGATGAGACACCTAATAACTATGAACCTGTTTTTCAGCTTGCCACCCATTCCCTATTGCAATATACCAGCTTACCATTTCTTTTAATGTAACCTAGGCAATTTATTCTTCAAGGGCAACAGGCACTGAATTTGTAAATGAAACACTGAAATATAAAGTTTTTTCTAGCAACAACCTCCTCATTGGTTTCAGATCTCTTTAATGTGGAATTATTCAGATGATTTTTACTTCTGCAGAGATTCTGCATATTGATTGATATTGGTGGATTGTATGACAGAAGTTTGAGTGGCCCTTTATGGTTGAAATGTTCTCAATTGGGCAGGTTGTCATTATTGGTTCATATGAATTGTTTCATTGCTTAAAGGAAAAATGCTCAGAACTATAAATTTAAAACACACTCTAACAAGTGGTGCTGTATTATACAAGGGATATAATTCAATTATTATGTAGTATAATTAATACAGTCAGGAAGGTGAATCAAAGAACTTTTGCATGGTTCTAAAAATGTGTGCAAGGAGCCTATGATTTGGAAACAGGCCAAAGGTAAACTTACCCTGCCACTGGCCAGATGCATGTTCGTTGAATGTGGGTTTCGATGCTGTTTCAGTGAATGTGGGTTTCAAAGGTAGAGAAGTTTTAATGCTAAGTCTGTTTTCATTGTAAGACTATTGCATTGTTTAGGTTTAGTAAATGTCTGTCAGTGTTTGTGCTATAAAATTTGAAATAAAAGTTGTAAATGAAATCCAGATATCTGTAATCATTGTAGAAGTAAAGCTTAAAACAGTATCCACACTGAGAGATTTGAACAGTGTCTATGACAAATGGGGAGAAATAGCCAAGTAATGGGACACTGGAATGGCTGAGTAAGCGGGGGCAGCAGAGGGGGTGGGCTGCATGGGCGGGGCTTGGGTTTGCACCCCCCTGCAAAAAATCCTGCGGGCTCCCTTGCCTGTGATGTGTGATGTTGTTGTTCCTTTTTTGTGGTTTCACCATCTTATTATAGGCCAGCCACTTGCCTTTATTTCTATGTTGATCGCTGACTTTCTTGTTTTGTTTTCCACATCCTTTCTGGTGGTCCCCAATGTATCCTCCTCACTAGTTCCTTTCTGTTATTTCTTAACCAACAAGACTCAGCACTATTATCACTGTCTATCATTTTCTCCAATGAATCTCCCCATGATCCTGTATTCACCATATTTTCTGTTATCCTCCTAAGCAAAAATCTGTCAACATCGGATTCACCTCACATATCTCTCATCCTGTCTTGTAACTTATGTAATGTTGCTTCAGACGTTTTATTTTTTTTGCATCCCTCCCTTCTTTCCTAGCATTTACTATTTGTGTTCTTTATTTATATCCTTATCAACTAACTAAGTTTTTTTTTTTTGCCTCAAGCTTATCTCATAACCCAAGAAGCAAATGCCACACAAGTGGAACACAGCAATTAAGTATAAACTTTAGACATTTATTACATAATTTTCATTGAATGCCTTACTCAGTCAGAAAAGAAAAGAAATGACATGCACCAGTAGCTAATGAAGCAATTCTTCAGTCATACAGATATACACAGTGAATTTGCATGTAAATCTGTTCCCACTCAGTCTCAGTCTAACAAAAAGTTAAAAATGTAACTAACTGAAAGACTTACATAGCATTCCTTATTTTACTAAATGTTTGACTATAATCAATGTAAACATTTGCAAACTTTTCCAATGTAAAATGCAAATAACAGTGCCATGAATTGTGACATTCTAGCTTCCTTCAAAAACAACCTGGTTGGTGACTGGTTGGGCACTGACAAATTTATTCCAGGCCTGACCTGTGTTAGCCTATAGGGATCAGCAGTTCCACCATGAGGCTATGTGTTTGCAAGAACTAAATGGTTTCATGACTGATGTCTTGCAATTTATATGATCCTATTAAATATGAACTTCAAACTGCTGTATATTGTCATAAATCTGCAAATTCATTTGAAAACCAGCATGTTCCTAATATGTGCCCAAGTTACTAAGTAATAAAATAAAATAAAACAATAATATCCTTTACTGAATTCAAACAGAAGGAAATGCTTGTGTCTCTCTTAGCAATCTCAACAGCTCTCTTTTTTCTTGGCTTGACATTTGTATATGTCAATTTCCTTTTTTTACATGAATGGTCCAGTTTGGTGTTTGAATCAGGTTTGTTTTGCCTAGAAGTTCTGAAAACACTTCCTTGTTTATTGACAGAAATTCCCTTATTTCTTGTTTCTGTAGCTTATATATTGTTAAATCTACCTGCAGTGCAGCCACGGGGGCTTGTTTTCTTTCTTTACCACAAATACCCATTTCTGCCATTAAGCTAACTACATCAGTCTATGCTCCTTTTCATTATTTCAGAATGATTGTACAGAATACCTCTTGTGGGCTTCTCGTATCACTCTGTCTAACCCTGTAGCTCACATTATTTAATTATTCTATCATTTCAAACCAGCTCTGCCAAGTAGCCAAAAGTTTGTTTTCTGCAAAGGGGATCAAATCAAACACCTAGTCTCCAGCTTTGAATTCACTGGTTCTTGCACTTATGTTATACACCTTTTGTTGTGTAGCCCAAACTCTTCACACAGGTTTCCATACAATGAACTTTACCACTTTCAGTCAATCTCATAAGTTGTCATAATGCATGCATTTTTAAATGGGTTTGCTCTTCCTCCCAAGATTCTCTGGCACTATCTAATACTCCATATAACAAGTTAAGGACCAGTCTCTGTTGAAACTTGTAGTAGCTCTGTAATGGCAAAAGGAGAAATGAGGTTTGGAATAGACCCTTTTGTCCTGGGACATCTTCAGTGGTGTTAGATACATGGGATAGGAGGGATTAAAAGAATAAGGGAAGGATAGGATTAAATGTGAGGGAGGGATGTTAGGAGGAAATGAGGTAAGAATACGGAGGGGATTAGAGGGTTTTGTCAAGTCTAATGAAAGTAGGAGTCATATTTTGGTGTGAACCTACAATAGTGCAGGTTTATGCTCATGATGATCTGTAGTTACTCCTTCAGAGTTAGATGGTTTGGTCAGGTAGGCCTTGGCTTAATAACTGTCTAGGTGGAAGAGGTGAGTACTATATAGTACCAAGGAATTTTTTTTTTGGGGGGGGGTCTGCAGAGTAGATGGCTTGTGGGGAAGTGTGGTACAATGCAGGGGGTAGAGTGGGTAGTGTGGTAGTTTGTTCTTGTGGAGGACCTCTTTAGTGATCATTCCTCTACTTTAGCTGTCTTGCCTGGCTGCATAATCTTCCTTTATTCCCTCCTCCAACCAAGTGATTGACTGATTAGACAATTTAACTGTTAGCCAGTAAGTTTAAGTTTTTATTTGTTTAGAGGTGGGCCGGAACATCGTTAGGCACTCAAACAACAAACTGAAAATTAAAGTGTTAGCACACCCCCTCCGCACATGGAAATAAGTAAATTGTGTTGATGCCACCATGTTGTTAGTTAATCAGCAAATCTATTAGGTTTTGTCTTGACATCCCTTGCAACCCTTATTGTTGTAATTGCTATTGTAGGGGCTTGAATGTCAGCATTCAAAGTGAGCCATTTTGCTTTCATTTCAAGGCGTTGATGAGTTGCTTGTTCAGGCATTTGTCAATTACTGTGTTTGCTGTATTGAGTGGCAGGCCCTGGTCACATCCATTGCCTGTGCTTGGCGGGTTTCACTGCCAAGGTCATTCTGTGCTTGTTCGCAATCCCAGCTCGTATGTTTTCTGCTTTTAGCTGGGGATCCACACCCATTCAACGGCTCATTTGGGAGGTGTGGCAAGACTTTTCAGATAGTCCCCTCATGCCTGCAGCAAACTTGTGGCAGTATCTGTGCAATGTGTGGTCTGCAGTTTCTACTGGATTCAAGTAACTCTGCAGTTAGGCTCTGTAGTTGCTCAGTTAGAGCCAGACCATTTATTTAGCTAGTCAGTGTTTCTATTTAGGGTGTTTGTAAGGAATTTCGGCAGTCCAGGAGGTGGAGAGAATTGTGAATTTCTTTTGTGGGCTTTAGGCGTAGAGGGTGATGTTTGCCTGAGGTAACGCAGTAGCCTGCGCATGCATGAGGTTGTTGGTATCGACGGGGGGGGGGGGGTGCCTGAGATATGGCACTGCTGGTGTGTATATTATTTCATTGCTAATCAAGATCTTTCTAGGCTGTTCTTGCCAGCATTTTAAAATAGCCTCATCTGCCCCATAGCTGCTGCTTCCTTGGTTGTCGTAAGGTGGGGAGACGAGTGTATTGGTATGGCTGCAGTTATATTTGTAAAAAAAAAAAAAAAAAGGAAAAGTTTATTGGTCTTACCTTCTTTCGGTGGTGGTTTGGGGGCTGGATGGAACCATAATAGCAGTTTTGTGGGCTGCGAGCTATGTTGGGAGGGGAGGTGGCTATAGGGCAAGTGTGGGGTAACACTACTATATAGCAAAAAAAAAAAGTCAATTGCATGTATAACGTCAAACTGCACAGTAAGTCATGAGGCCATCATAAAAATAACCACTCTTCCTACTGTAGGAATAAAGAGATAGAAATAAATGTTCACATTATCAGTGCAGTTGTTTAATTTTTAGTACAGAAGTAACATTATAGGACTTTGAGCTATTTTAATAGTGTCACTAGTTATAGGTATTACATGCAGCAGGCTATTCTGCATTGAATACATTGTATTTTGGCAGCATTATCATTATGTTGCGTCAGGTCTAAGAGGAGAGACTAGGACATTATTGAATTTTAATGATAAGTTCAACAAATTATTATGATATTAAAAAAAAAAAACAGGAATGCAGACGGCGAGCTCAGGTATAGGGGACAAGTATAGCTTTCAATGCAATAGTGTAGGTAGGTCATAATGCACTGTAGTTAGAAACTAGTGCCAGTGGGTTCTAGATGGTATAATTACTACAGAGCTGCCATTTTCTTCATGGCTTCAAGGGAGGAAACTAAAATATACATTCAAAAAAAAAAAAAACATTGCGTGGTTGCAGATTTCATGCTCTAAGGCTTTGAATGGTAGGGCACTGGGAATAGTCAGGTCCTAGTAACTAAATAGGGGCTGTGCCATGCCTCTAAACTGTGCATATTTTCACAGAATGTCCTGCCTCCTATACAGTTACTTAGTTCAGGAATAGCTGACATAATTGGCTGGTTACTCTGTTGGGGAAGAGTCTTGGGTGGTGTATTGCCCGGATTGTGAGTTCCGGGCTGATGTTACAGTTATTGGATGAGTAGAGTAGGTAAGTAACAATAAAATAGTGGCATGGATGTTTCATGCTGCAGATTGTGGGGAGCCACGGGGCAGAGTGTGAGATGTAAATTGGTTTGAGTCATGGTCTTTAAAGTGTTGACTGTGGCAGGACAGAGGGGGTTTCTTGGTTAGTGGCAAATCATTAAAGACTGAAGTTATGAAACAGTGACAGATGGAGTTCAGACTTCATGTCCTCCAGTAAATTTGTAATAGAGCAAAAACTTCTTATTCTGTCTTGGGGGTTGTTTATTCATCTGTACAGTTTTTCGCAGACTGTCCAGATTTTACCTCATATGGGTGGCGGGTGGGGGTTGGTGCATCTTTCCATAACTTTCTGTTTTTTTATTATATTATTGAAGAATTGCATCAGAAAAGATAGACATTTGAGTTACAGACTTCATACCCTTTAGAACATTCATGCTAATTAGCCCATTCGGGGGGGTTCCATTCAGTACTCCAGCATATTTTGAACATGACATATAATATAACAGGCAATCACTTTGCAATTGCCTGACACCATTCTGTCATGGTCAGCGAGGGCCTGTTATATCTTTCAACTATCATATTTTGTGGTACACTAATGGCTATTCAGGACAATATTTATTTTAAGAGTTAAAAACTAACATGGAATGCAGTTGACTAGTATGATATGTCTCTTTACATTAAAAGTAAATTTTATGTTCATAAACTGTCTATCAGTATGTAACTGGGAAATATTGTTCACACAGAGGTTGTTTTATTGATGGCAGAAGTTATGGCTATGGTAAAGTGACTGAGATAGGTGTGTGAAGTAAAAAGCCCTACTTCTTACTTCTTGCAAAGAAGGCTGGCACAACTCTTAGCAGCTGACTCTTGTGCATTTGGAAACCACCTTATCTGTAACACTTGCATTAGTTTAGAGACACAGATGGCATCCCAGGGGTGTATTTTCTGTTTCCCATCCAGTTAGCCAGGTTGTGCTTGAGAAGGGATAATGAGGTACTCTGAGTGGAGAGACAATCTATTCCACCAATGGGGGAGTTTGTGGGACACAAATCTCTCCTGTTAACAAGTCCTATTGATGTCACGGACCAGGTTGAGGTCAAGCCTGTGGGTTACTCGGGTGCACATCTGCTATTTTACTGGCTGTCTAGGTTTGGGGGAGCAATATATTCGGGTTATCCCTATTTGGGCTTTGCCATTCCCACTTCCATTCTTATGGCTTGGCCAGATTTTGCACCCAGAGGTTTGTAGCCATCCATTGATGAACATGGTTGTGTTTTCTACTAATTTTGTTATTTGTGTTGTGTCAATTGGGAGGTATAGTGTCAGAATAATTTATGCGTGGTCCATATTGTTTGCATAACTGAGTGTAAATTTGGTGAGCAGGGTATACTCCGGTCAGATATTAATTTCATCATTACAATGTTTTGGCTGTGTGTGTGTGTGCTAAGAATTATTTATTTATTTATTTATTTTTGTGCAGGTGGGGGACTACTGACAGAGCATCGGTTGGAAGTGGGTTTGAATGGAGATGGAGGCTGTCGCAGTGTCAATGTCCTTTTTTCCATATGGTGGTGTTATGTTGGGTGTTTTAGATGTCAGAATGCTACGTACAGCAGTCAGTCATGATCAGTGCAGAGGTACTATCAGCTGTCAGCTGGCGGTCTGAAGGAAGCAGTCTTCTTAAGTGATTAAAGTTGCTACCAAGAGGTTTTCACTTGCTGCAGGGAATGAGTTGACAGGTTTTGATGTAATTTTATTTACTCATTTTGGTGTGTTTGCATTGTGTATGAAAGGTGAAATTTGGTTATTGAGACTGTAGCAGCCTGAATTTTTTACATGGGCAATATATGGGGGGGGGGGGGCAGGACTTTGATTTTATTTATTGAATCAAATGAGTTTTGAAGTCAAAAAGTAGGACTATCCATTTTTTTGCAGGAAGGCAGTGTTTGTGCAGCCACAGATGTGTGGGAAGGGGTAGGTTATTTATTTTGTATGTTTCACGGGCGATGTAAGGAATGAGTTCAGTTTGTGGGAGCATTGCAGGTGAGCGTTTGGGGCAAAAATAGAATTTGCTGTTGAGGGCAGAGGTGACGCATTAATAGAGAAGCATTAAAGGGGAATTTAAGGCTTTGGAGTAGTAGGGAGTTATTTAGGGTTATATGTATTCTGTTTATGGAAGATGGGGCTCTTCGTGGTTAGGAGGGCTGCTGCTAAGTGGATGTTTGGCATGTTATTCAGTTTAGTTGGGGGAATTGGGGTTTTTGTTTATGAATGGCTGTTATTATAGACTGCCTTGGTAAATGAAATTGCAGGAGAGTATGAAAAATTTGTTTTCTTCAACTATATATGGCAATTGTGAGCTAAATAGCCCTTACCACATTTTGTGGTATCTGTGGGGATATATTTGTGGTGTTGGTCACATACATGTTCAGCAGACTATTAGATTGTTTCACATGGAAATAAGTAGGGGATGCAGGTAAGGCATGGTTATATTTAACTTATCTTTCCACATTGGTTACTTGCAACATTTTCAACAGGTATAATTTTAATTTTGATGTTTATTGTGGGATTGCTGTTGTTGTACGTTCTTGTTTGGTTGTGAAAGGACTTTATACAGGTAAGGTGGGGTTGGGCTAAGGTAAGGGAGATAGGTTAGTGTCATGGGGGGGGGGGCAGTTCCAGGAAAAGGGCGCTTTTGGATATGGTTTAATGTCTTTAGGAATGTTTGCTGGGTGAGATTTGTGAATTTACAGTGTTTTTTCTTTTACAGATGTAAGCAGTTGGGGCTTGAAGGGAGTGGAGTTGGAAGGTGATGGTGTTGGGGTGGCTGTTCTTGCTCTTCTGAATACATAGGTCACAAGAGATGTTTTGGTCATAGAGTGGTATGCAGCGAGGTTGTAGAGGGCAGTTAGAAGGAGCAATCCTTGCAGTAAACTGAGGTGAAAGGTAACAAATTTTGTTGATCGGGTGTGGTAAATATTACTTTATCTGGGTTCATTGAAGCACAGTTGATTTTACACTGGTTTGGGATAGTGGGGTTTTTCAGGTATTGCAGGTATGCAGGTGTTTTAGGGGATAGTTCAGGATTTGGGTACTGTGTCTATGATGTAGGCTTAAGAAAGGCATGGTTTGCTGTGTTTCTTTGCAGATGAGGGCTGGTCCTTATGATCTAGCTGAAGTTTAGAAAATGGGTACACCGAATGATGTTTGGCCTTAGGATGGAAGCTTTGGTGAAAAGAGGGAAAACAGTCTGGTCAGTCTGGTGGGTGGAGAAGATGGGCAGGTTCACCCTCTTCTGTTCCCCCTCTGATCAGAGAAATGATGAGAAAAACCTTGTGACATCAGACATTTGAAAAAACATCTACAGGTTGATTATTACACTGGTAATTATTACCACATGGTCAGAATGACACCACCGAACATTCATTGGATCAATCACTGTTACTCTATTTCACTCTAGGATGCACACGCTGATGGCTCAGAATGTGATCTTAGCTGCCCCTGCTCTGACTCAAAACACTTGTCCTATAGTACTGTACCAAAGAGCTGGATGTGGTGACACTGACATTGTGGAACACAGTAGGGGTAAGAGGAGCAGGGCCATGCGTCTCTCTTGACATGTCTGTTGGGCTCACAATTAAGTGACCAACAGTAGATATGCATGCAGATTACAGCACAGACATTGATATACAAGGGCCATGTGCAAGTCTACTGTGAGGGGGTCTGCCTCCCCCCACTTTAAGTGGGTAATTTGCACAGTACAGTTAGAGCACATAACACACAGTTCATATTATGCCACTGCTCTAGCACCACTGCAACAAGGCTTTCAACAATGTGGAGCAGATACTACACTGTCTTGCTATGCAGCCAGTGCTTCCAAGACCTCTACATGTCAGCGCTGCTGACCTTCATTTAATGCATGCAGCAGTTGTGCTACACAATCAATGACACAGGCAAAGGCCTGTAGATCAGAGACATGACATCACTATTAACATTCATTTGCCTGTAATAGTAGGCAGTAACCCTTTGACATGCATCCATGCACATCAGCTACATTTCTATGTGCAGTCCAATGGACAGTATTGGCCCATCATGGAGATGTAATCACCATCATTACCAGGGTGTACATGGGACAATTTGTCACACTCATTATTGCATCCATCATCTGATGTTTCCCATCATCAGAATGGCCAGCCACATTATCCTTCCTATTAGAGGCTACATCACAAACCACATCTGTACCCTTCTAGGCTAGCCAATGAACTCAATGCATTAATCTTTGTGCCATCAGAGTGAGACGCATTACATTCCACCTCAGGATCAGTGAACAGACTACTGGAGGAAGCAGGTAATGGATGTGTTGCAAAAAGGGACAGATAACACATGGCATATACATTCACAGAAGTCAAATGATGCAGCATAGGACTGACATTTGGATAACTATATAACAATGCTAGTGATTATCTGGACTTCAACCAAAAACAAAAGTAGCACCATAGTAAAATACTCAAAATACAATGCCTTGTGCCACAATAAACAGGACTGCTTAAATAAAATTATTACATTTCTATACTGCCCATCCGTAAACTTAAAGCTATTTCAAACCATTAAAGTATTTTAGCCTATATTGTTTTTAGTATATGATCTTTTTAGTGTATGATATTTTAGTCAGGATATTTTTGTTAGGATATTTTAAATATATATTTTTTAAATATAATAGTTTTTTGATTAGTCGGTGTGTTAACATTTTATATAGATATGTTTTTAGGCAGTATATCTTTAAATCTCATTGTGCTTAATTAAGTAATTAATTAATTATGTTATGGGTGAACTATGCATATAAAATGGGAAAGGTTCATTTGTACTTTGTTCTGAAGAAGTCTACTATTAGGAGATGAAAGTCTAAACCATTAAAGTTTTTGTATTTGAGCAGTCCTGTTTATTGTGGCAATTGGCATTGTATTTTGGGTGTTTTACTATGGTGTTACTTTTGTTTTTGGTTGGAGTTCTGCTTGTGTTTTTACTTTTGCCACACCAGTGTGAACACTTTGGAATTTTACATTTTAGATGCTAACTATGGATTCCCTTGACAATTTCCTGTCTATTTTTTTCTCCTGTACATCGGGAAGAATTTCAAAGATTGCCGTCCGAGTTATCCAGTGTGAAAGGTGAACTTACACAGTTGATTGTCCATCTGAGTCAATTGGAGGGTAGTTTATATCCAAATGATGCAGCCGTGCCATCCATTACATCAATTCCTGTCTGTATGGCAGAGCAGAATGGAGAGGTTTTTAAATTGGCATCAGATATCCGTTTGGGACGTTTTTTGGATATTAGAGTTGCAGTGGAAGGGGAAGATGGACAGGCAAATTATTTGATGACAAGCGACAATAGTTTACATGCTTCAAAACACCCTATTAGCCCAGATTTGGATGAATTTGACTGGATGGGGGCTAGACCCAAAACAATAAGAACATATGCTACAGCAGCTACCACTACTATAGGTACGATTAATGAGGTCTTGACATAAACAGTCTTTTGTTAGTAACACACAAGAGAAACATCATAGACTAAATGAACATTTGGTTAATTTTGAACATTTTCTTACCATGGAGTTTTCGTTTATTCAAGACTGTGGTAGTGATACAAAACAAAGGGAAGATTTACACACTTAATGACTCTTTAAATGTCTGTATTTTATTATTTAGTAAGCAGTTATTTAGAATTAAATATTTGCAATTGGACAATACTTATTTAAATAGATGTTTGGATTTGAATATTATTCCAAGAGGATTGCATTTCTTTAAGCTACCTTTGGGGTTAGATATTAATGAAGATGTCATAAGTGAATTTTCTGATTTTTTGACAACTGTGGTTTTGAGTATATGAGGCTTTTAATTAAGAATAATAATGCAAAAATAGGTGTATTATTAAATGAAACTGAAAAATTGTATATTGATATTAGAAATTATTTGATATTTGCACAATGGGAGGAATTTTATAAAAAACTGTTTGATTTTGTAAATAAAAAGTGTTTATAAAATACAGGCTAAGAAAAGTAAAACATTTCTGAGAGATGTGAACCACTATAAGAACAAGCAAGTGTACCTTTGGGACAAATATCAAGATGGTTTTAGAGATGAATTATGGAACAATAGTGAGTCTTCTGAAACTAATAAAGTGGGACAGGGACAGCAATTTAATGTTCCACACCAGCCTCCAAATTTTTATTTTCAAAACAGAAAGAGGTTCAATCAGGGATACAGGTACACAGAGGACTCAGGACAAGACAATCCTTATTACAAGTACAAAAATCACCAGTGGAGACCAAGGGGGCCATGGTAAAATCTATTGCTAGAGTTGTGATGGACAGTTTGTGTATACATATAATGGATTTAATATTTACAACTATGCTAATATCAACATAAGCATAAGTTTTAGGAAGTTACATTTGGCTATTTATTTTAATAACAAGGATAGCCATTTATCATCCTTTGAAACTGGGAATAACATTAGAAGGATGAGTACATTCAATCCCCCATTACACCCTATTTTGTCTGCAGTTAAGGAAGTCTTAATTGATGACTTATTTAAATTACAGGCAAAAATTAATAAAGGTAGGAAAACCTGTTATAATTTAAATAAGGATGAATATTTATTGTTCCAACATTTGTCTAATGATAGCTCAATCGGAATTATGCAACCAGACAAGGGGGGGGGGGTAGTCCTGTTTGACTCTTTTAAGTATTATAATAAAATGTTAGGCATTTTGTCAGATACGAATACATACACCTCTGTATCAATTAATGAGATAAATATAGCCTATCAAAGGGTTGATTCTTATATTGAAGAATATTTTTTGGATGGAAGTATTAGTAAGTCTATTTATGAGTATTTAAAAGTGAAAAAAAACTATTATGGCAACAATATTTGGTATACCTAAAACCACAAAAGTATAGAACCCCACCTTTTTGTCCAATAGTGTATGGTAGTTAATCCAAGTTATACCCATGTGAAGTGGTCATTGACAGATGGCTTAAGTCCATCTATAACAGAGTGGATCACTTACTTGTTGACTCCTGGGATTTTTTGAGTAGGTTGAAATCTGATATTTGGAGAAGAGATTTGATATTTTTAACTATCAATATTGTAGATTTCTATACTTGTATTCCTAAAGATTTGGGATTTGAGATGTTCTTTGACAGTGTTAACCGGCTTTCTGGTTTAGACAATGATACAGTTAATCTTGTTTTCAAAATGATGAGTTTAGTATTAGAAAATAATTTTATATTTTTTGAGGGGGATTATTATAAACAGGTATGGGGTGTAGATATGGGAGCCTCATGTGCTCCCATATTCACAAATTTGGTTCTATTAGAATGGGAAAACACATATGTCTTCAATAGTCCATTTAGATACAAGTTTCAGCTTTATTTAAGATTTTTGGATGACATATTTGTTTTATGGAAAGGACCCCAGGAAGATATTAAGTTCTTTATAGACTCTTTGAATGAAAGCACCTCATTTTTGAAATTTACTTATCATTTTAGTCCAGAAAGTATTAGCTATTTGGACACCTTTATAACCCACACTGAATTTGGTTTCAAATCTAATATTTATAAGAAACCTACTTTTTCCGTTTCTTACTCTAAATATTCCAGCTGCCATTCCCAAAAACAGAAGAAAAGTCTAATTAAGGGGCAGATGATAAGGGCAGTGAGGATTACCGCTGTGTATGAGTATGTTGTAAAGAAAATGGATCTGATTGGTGGTATGTTTTTGGAAGGAGGGTATCCAGTGTCCATCATTCTGGAGACTAAGGATTTTGTAATTTCTAAATGGGGTCAACAGTACAGTATTGTTTAACCAAAAAATGAAGATAATAGTGAGAATTTTGAGGAAAGCTTTAATTTTAAAGTATGGTGAGGATATTAATGCTGATAAGGACATTTTCAACACAAATTGGAATATCTTTAGGGCAAATTCTGATTTATATAGTCTTTTGGGCACTAAACCTAGGTTTGTACAACATGTTGGACCCAACTTTAAAGCAAGATTTGAATGACAACTTGGAAGTAGATCACAAAATAAAGGTATGACTACAATGACAAAAAATGTGGGGCATACAAACAATGTCCATATATATTACAGTTGGACCATTTAATGCTTGAAGATGTTATAAAGAGTAAGGTTTACTTTAGAAGAGGGAATTGTTTATCAAAGAGGGTGGTTTACCTGGCTAAATGTTGAGATTGTCCAGCATTTTATATTGGCAAGACTGACAGGTCTTTAAAAAGCCACATTTATGAACACTTATACAACATTTCTAAAAATTGCGTAAATAATGCTTTGAGTAAACATTTGTTATCCAGACCCAAATGTACTGGATTCCTTTTTGCTATAGTTGATCGAGTGAATATTAACCCAAGGGGAGGGACTGAGACTATACTTTTGGAAGAAAAAGATATGAAATGGCAATTGAGACTAAATGCTACCAAAGTACCAGGAATAAATGATTATGTTTCTATACTGCCCATCCTTAAACTTAAAGCTATTTCAAACCATTGAAGTATTTTAGGCTATATTTTTTAGTTTATGGTCTTTTTAGTGAATGATATGTTAGGATATTTTTGTTAGGAATTTGTGAATATATTTCTTAAATATAATAGTTTTTTGATTAGTTGGTGTGTTAACATTTTATATAGATATATATTTTAGGCAGCGTATCTTTAAATCCAATTGGGCTTAATTAAGTAATTGATTAAGTTTGTTATGGGTGAGCTGTGTATATAAAATGGGGAAGGTTCATTTGTACTTTGTTCTAAAGAAGTCTACTATGAGTAGATGAAAGCGCTAAACCATTAAAGTTTTTTATTTGAGCAGTCCTAATTATTGTGGTAATTGGCATTGTATTTCAATTATCTGGCCTTACCAGATTGTCATGGTTTGGGGTTGTTCAGGGATACTATATAACAGATATACATCATGTCAGTTAAATATAAGTCTGTAGGCTCATAGATAAGTACTAGGCTAGCTGCCCTTGTGGGCCATTTTAAGCCTAGGCAATATCCCTCAAAGGTGAGACTAAAACCTTGTACACTGTGCCTGTGAGGTAAACAACAATTATGTATGACAGCTAATGTCAGTACAACTATTAAAACTTAACTGATATGTTTTCCTCTGACTCCACCTCTGGAAGTGAGGGTTGAAACTACACTGTCATGTAAAAAGATAAATGTACATAATGCAAGTAGTAGGTATAATACACAGCAAATAAGACATACATACATACACTAGACTGGTGATGGTGATGTTCTGATTTTAAGTGCCCTGTGTAGGTGAACAAGATCAAAATTAATTGTATATAATCATCAATAGTGAAATGTAGCAAGCATGTTGACTGCCTTACCAGATGCATCATCCCTGGTTGGGGACTGTATCATCCAACATAAGGCAGATTCTGTGTTGTAATATGCAAACAAACTACCTTTTAATTATAATTTTCAGACATAACAGGGGGCAGAAGCACAAAACAACTGTGTATCACACTGCCAGCATATGGAGATACTTAACTGACAAACGTTGCACATGTCATGCAGCTGTTCTTGTATAGGGAACAAGTCAACATTAATATCATACATCATAGATGTGATAAATTGTGCTGCACAATAGCACCATTATGAACAACCTTACCAGTTCTGTCTATGCATGATGGCCCATGTTTTGCAGTGAAGCGTCTGTAGTTTAAAATGGCACATAAACATCATATGATTATAATACACAGTCTTAACAGGAGGCAGAAGCACATAACAACTGTGGATCACACTACCAGGGTATGGAGATACTTACATGACAAACACTGCACATGTTGTGCAGATGTACCTGTGTAGGCAGCAAGCCAACATTAATATCATAGATCATAACTGCGCTAAACAGTGCTGTACAATAGCATCACTATGAGCAACCTTACCAGGTCTATCTGTGTGCAATGTTTCATGGCCCATGTCTTGCTATGATGAATATGTAGGTAAAAGTATCACATAAACAACAACATGTAGGTAAAGTCCACATTCATAACAGGAGACAGAGGCACACAACTATAGAGCACAGTAACAAGATAAGGAGGCACATACATGACATGTATTGCTGCTGTCTAGATGTTGATGTGCCTATGCAATTGAAAAACACAATATTGCACATGTTGCTAACACTTTTATGTATGTACTGTGCTGATAAGATAACATGTTATAACATTTACCTAATGCATCCACATCAGGTGTGCTATCACATCCATGGCTTTATTCTGCTGTTGTAACATAAATTTAGCAATATGGTAAGAATTCTGAAATAATGTCCCTGAATGAGAATTGGTATATGTTGCAGTGTTTGTGAACACTGGGCATTCCTGCACATCCTGGAACCTGCCTCAATACCTCCCCTGGGTATCTTACAGTCTTGGTAGGTGGTATGATGAGAGGCCAGGAACATCATTATCTCATCCTGGGAGGCAATAGTAGCCTACCTTCAATGGCATTACTCTCTCTGTCATAGCAGTGGAATCTGTTGGCTGCACAGGGGATCATTTAAGAGCTACTTCACCTGCAGGCCTCCCTAGATCTATTGTAACCACCCACAGCATGTATCAAGTATGTCAGGTCTGCCCATACTTGATTCCTCCACAAAGTGTTATTCGTCCATCGAAGCAGGTTGCCACCATGGTGGTGCATAGCTGCTGTTTATTATCTAATTTTCTCCATGTGAGAAATTGTCTTTCCAATTGCTGTTCAACGTCTAGAAGACAGTATGGTATGCACATCTTAGAGTTTCTGTAGGTGCTCACATATTTACATGATAATGCTAAAAGCATATGTCAAATGAATGGCTTGCCTCTCATTTACAATGCATGGTTTTGCAAATCAATCCATGTCATGTATATCACTGTTATGGACAAATAATAGACATGAACATTAAAGATATATTTGAATAGCTGATCCATATGCCCTAGCATGATTGGCATACAGGAGTACAATTATCAATCCAATTAACAAATTTGTACAGGTTGTATGTACAGTGATTGGATGTGAACCCATGTTAGTAGATATTATGACACAGAAGAGCCAAACACATTATTAATGGGCCAAAACCCCAGTGCTTTAACTATGGTGTCTCCACAGTTACATGCACATCCAAAGTCAACTAACAATTCTATCTCAAGAATGTAGGATGCATCTCAGATATTATCACAGTCAGTGACAGACAATATCATAAATGCTGCGTATTTGTTGCTTTAATATCATAAATGTGACCATCATGACAGGGTACACTACACAACTACTGACATTTATACAGAAGTAAGGTATTAAAACATTTGAAAATGACAATTTATGCACTCATGATTATATATCACCACAAGAAACAAAGTAAATGCTAAGCCATCTTAATGTTGCCTGTATCCTATTGGATATTATCACAACTACTACTGTTATATGATTCATTGCCAGAAAGCATCTATAAATCACTTACTGATCATACAACTTGCAGGCAACCCCATAAAGTTGTTGGTCTCCACAAAAACACTTCAGACATTTCAGGGTATTCTGCATTATCTATAAATATATGTTGATTCTGTCTGTATCTATAATTCACCAGGGCTGGTTTGTTTGCAGCCATACAACTGTGTATAGGGAAAACCTTGTTGTTACTGATGGAGGCAGGAGATGATCCATATTCTCATTGTCTATGCTAGACATAAGCAAACGATAAGTGCATGGCCCAGGAACTTTGCAATGATTGTCATCTGGAACCAGATTGCAAGGGAGCACAGTAGATGAACTGAGATCTACCAGACTCTAATGCAGGTCCACCACTGCCATAATGACCTACATCAGAGGGATGCAAAGGATCTTCACTGGAGGGTCGTGGATCTGACGCCACCCACTAGATCCCGACAGTTTGTTTGTATCTTACGGGTTTTCCCAGTTAGGGGTTGCCACAGTGGAACTCCGGTCCGCTAATGATTGATAGCTGATTTTTACGTGCCAAGTTACCAGCCCTGACGCACAACCTTCAATGAAGTTACGCCCATTCACGCATGTCTCCACGCAGAAGATGCTCTAGCTGAGAATTGAACCGGAGAGCATCTTACTGTGAGGTGAAAACGCTACCGCAGCACCACCACCGCGACACTAGTAAATTACATAAACCACACTTTAACACCTATATTATGATATATGTATGTAATAAGCATGTGTGTTGATCTGAGTCTATATTTCAAGTGCATTCTATGGATTTAGTAATTTACCTGGAGGAAATTTTGTTTTAATCATTAAAGTTAACATTCTCGTGTCAATGCATTCTGAGGTTATTTGCAACTATTCCAGGCCAGCGTAAACATTGTGTGGGACTGATGATTATAATTATGTATTAATACACACAATAAAACCATAATAGCATTATTGTTATTCCATAATATCTGCTATTAGAGCAACTAACAAACTGTAATGTCCCTTAGCTCAACTGGTTAAGCAATATGGCAAAGTGACTGTTGTTTACCTGTGTGTGTGGGTTCCAATTCCATTGTAGCTTATTTTTGAAAAATTAATTAGCAGTGATTCATATAATAATGTACTTCACATATGGCAGATTTATATTTGTGTGGAGACCTATACAGTACAGATTTTTACACACCTAGCATGGCCATGGTGCAATGACACCTAAAGTGCTTAAGGACCAGATAACTATGCATATCTCCATTATCCACAAAGCTTAGAAACATTATACAATATACTTTTAGCACCTCTAGCAGCCCAAACACATCTTGCATTCCAAAGCATTTTCTGAGAAAAAAAGCTTCAAAAGGATAAGATAAACAAAAGTAAATATTTTGTGAACAATAAAAGCCATTGAAATTGTACAAATAGCAATGCTACTTATAAGAAATATTTTTGTAGCTGTAATAGCCAGTGCTTTCATAGTCTTTCCATAAATACTATAATATATTGTCATGCACATAAAAATAACATTTTATTTTTTGCTAACCTTTCACAATTTGTCATACCTTGGAAATGGTATAACTTAGAAATATATTGTTAAAACATTTTTGTTAACCAGATATTAGTTTTCACTTGACAGCAAGCAACTTCTCTTTGAGTACATGTTTATTGATATATTTAAGAAAATATGAAAATAGATGGTTATTGTATAATTAGCAATATAAATAACACCAAATATTTCTAAGTTTTTACCTGATGTCATGCAACAGATTGTAAGTTACTTGTTTTTTAAAGTATTAAGTACATATGGAAATATTGTTTATTTTCATAATTGCTAACAAAGAGCTATCAATATATCAGGCATAGATTGATATAAATGGACATTACAAATTAATTTTCCTGTCTCCCACCATTGCATATCATAAAATAACCATTAATAACACACAGGTCTCTTAGTTCCTGAAATGTGAACATAAATATGAATAATAAGTGATGAACAGTGATTAATTTCTCTACTGCAGAAAATCCTAGATTAACAATCTTGGTGTCATGTTGTTAATTTCTCCTTACACTTTTGAGTAATACCTACCACTAGATGGTAAGTTACTTATTTCATAGGTTACTACTAGGCAAACTGCCTTTGTGGGTCATTTTAAGCCTATTCATTTACCCCATCTGAGAATCAAAACCTGGACCTTGCATTTGTTAGGTGAACACCTTAACCATTATGCCAACCTCCCACCCCCTATAAACAGCCCTTGCAGGTCTTGAACCTAGGATCCTGCACACCATTGTCAAAGTAATTTACCAGTAAGCCACCGCAGCTAGTAAATGAAACCAGTCCCAAAAAAAGTTCTGGATGCATTTTGGAGCTATGGGTGTGAACTGGAAGTATGCAAAAACGTGTTATAGGTTTGAATGAGTTAATGAATGTAAGGCAAATGCAGGTCATCATAGCTGAAATATGTGTGAGACTTGTAAACAAAATGTAAGTACAAGAATTGGTGATCTGTAATCTTATGGCTGTTGTTTTAGCACTGTACATGGAGACATGTGCGTGTTTGAATCCCACAGCTGTGCACTAATACTTTTAATGATTAGTTATTTGTTTAAGGTATGGACTAATTTTTTTTTTTTTTGCAAATTATGATAGTTTAACTCAGTCTAATTACATGTGGTAATAGTTTTATAATGCGGAGAGCATTCCATTGGGTTTGCAACAGTAAAAGAAATGCGATATCCATTAGCTAAAATAGTTAAGCAATCAACCAATATAAATGATCTCTGCCTCTATGTGTGGTTTCATAGGTTCATAGGTTGGTACTAGGCTATCAGTCCTAGGCCCAATACAAGCCTAGCCAAACAATTCTCCGGATATTTCTTCCCACAATATTTACTTCTCTGGATCCCTGTCTAGCAGGACAACTGACATGATTCCCGGGGTAAATTTCCTATCTCCCTTCTAATCGTAAAAGTTCCTTTTGTAGAAGGCCAAGGAGGCACTCTGCTTGACATGTATGGGCAGTGTATTCCAGAGTATGGGGAGTCTCTGGGTCAGGAACCTATCCCTCCAGCATGTTGTTTTCATTGTGATGACAAGGTTTAGATCCTTGGAGCGTGTGACTCTGAGGGTTTGGGATTTCTTTAAGTGGAGCATGTCCAACAGCTCAGGGTTTGACATGGCCTTGAATGTTAATCAGAGATCACCTTTGAGTAGATGATATGCCACAGAGTATATCTGGAGTTTATTTAGATGGTTAGCATAGAGCATCTGCTTTAGGCCTGTGATTCTTTTAGTGAGGCACTTCTGTGGCCTCTCCAGCTGTTGCAGATGTTTTATGAGGTACATACCAAATGGGGCATTGTACTCTATGATGGGTCTAATGAGAGATGAGTACAGTGGAACAATGACCTCCTTTTTTCTGGATGAAAAACCCTTAGTGGTGTGGTGTGCCACATAGAAGGATTTCCTGACTGTTGTGGCGATGTGGTTATCGAAGGTAAGACCACTGTCCACCTGTGTGCCTAAGTCTCTCATCACACTTTCGGTGTTTAGTGTACTGCCACCTATGTGGTAATTCATGGGTACATGTTTTTTCCCAAAGGGGATAACTATACATTTCTTGGCATTAAGCTTGAGCCCATGGCTCTGGCACCAAGCATCTGTTTCTGTAAGGCCCTTTTGTAGAATATCCACATCATTTGGGGATTCAATGATGGCTCCCAGTTTGCAGTCATCTGTGAACTTTGTTAGCCAGAGTCCCTTAGTGTTGGCCTGTACTTCAGAGAAGTAGATGCCAAACAAGAGAAGTTCCAGGACTGAACCCTGAGGTAATCCACTTATCACTTGTCTGGAGCTGGATTTGGAGTCGAATACTTTTACAGTCTGGGTTCTGTCAGTAAGCCAGTTGGCAACCCATCAAGTGACGTAGGGATTTATGCCCAGCTTAGTAAGTTTATCTATGATTTCAGAGTGGGAGATTGTGTCAAAGGACTTGGCGAGGTCCAGATAGGCTGTGTGGACCACCTTACCCTCATCCACAGCTCTGGAGACTGATTCGAAGAAGTCAATCAGGTTCAGGAGACAAGATTGGCCCTTCACAAACCCAAACTAGGTGAGGTCTACTGTTCAATGGTCACCAATGTCTTTGTTTATAAGTTCCATGATAATGCTTTCCATGCCCTTGCAGATCAGGCTCATCAGACTGACGGGACAGTAGTTCCCAGGATCCAAGGTGGATCCTCCCTTGTGGAGTGGGATAACTGTAGCTGTGTGCTGCTAAGTGGGCATGAAACCTGAGGTGAGGCTATTATTAAACATGACACTTAGGTGAGGTGCCAGTTAATTTTGTAGTTCATGTAGTACACAGCCCGGATGTCATCTGGCCCCATGGATGCTGTATTCTTAGCTTTGGAGAGTGAGGTTTCTACCTGCGTTGCCATGATTACCAGAATTTGGCAATCTTTTGGTATTGAGATGGGCTCTTTAGGGGGTGAGAGGGGGTGAAGTTGGCACTAAATCAATCTGCCAGGATATTGGCAATATCCTTGGGATCAGTATATTTAATGGCATTCTGTTGTAGCTCAGAGCAGATCTGAACATTGCCATTTAGATTCTTGATATAACTATATAATGCCTCGTGGTTATCTTTGGAATCCTTGGCAATTTTATTTTTGTAATTAGCTTTGGAGGATTTTATGAGGGATCTCAGCTTCTTACTGAGGCTGGTAAGGGAGTTTTTTGCATCCTGGGATTTTTCTCTTTTCTGCAACAGTTTCTTCCTTTTGTTGTATAGTTTGTTTATGGCAGGGGACCACCAGATTGGCTTACTTTTTTTGGAGGACAGCATCTTGGTTCTATTTGGGATGGCACAATTCATGCACAAATGGATGTGCTTGTACAGTGCCTTAGTGTAGGATTCAGCAGTCGAACTTTCAGCTCCTATCTGCATGGGTGCCATGAAGTTTGTCACTTCTGACTTAAGTAGCATGAAGTTGGCTTGGAGAAGTTTTTTACAGAGGTTTCCTTACTGGGGGGGGGGGGGATGAGATGTGGATGTCAAGGGTGATTTGCTTATGGTCAGACATGAACAATGAGGGGGTAACCACTGGTGTGGAGCATCTATCCACCATGTTGGTAATGACCAGGTCTAGGATATTGGAGCCTCTGGTGGGACAATGGATTAGTTGATCCAGGTCGGTGGAATTTGTGAATTCCTAGAACCGTTGGGAAAAGGTGTTGGTACCCGAGTATTTTTCCCAGTTAATGGCCGGATAGTTGAAATCACTCAGTATTAGGGTGTTTGGTTGTATCTTAATATTTTCCAGTATGTTTAGAAAGGTGTAGTGAGAATCTTGGGGTATTGTGGGAGATCTGTAGCAAGCTACAATTTGGATTGCAGTCTTACCTAATGTTAGTTGCACCTGGAGAATTTCAGATGCATTGTGTTGGGCAACTAGCCTGGAGGTGTGAATATGGACACTCCTCCACCTTTAGTGTTTTGGTCTTGGCTTGGTGGCCAAAAACTGTGGTAAGAGTTGTAGCCTGGTATTGCAGTGGTGCTCTCTGGAGTCTTGATCCAGGTCTTAGTTACTGCACAGATATTGATGTTCTCCACTTTTAGAAGTGCCTCGAGAGAGTGCATTTTGAGGTTTAGACTTCTAGCATTGAGTAGCATTACCTTCAGATTTTGCACACTTGTATCTGTTATGGTGGTGGTTTTGTCCATTGAACCTTGCCTAAAAAGGCACTATAGGGTTGGCAAGAGCTTTAGCCAGTAAACTGAATTCCAGGGCTGACAGATGCAGACCATCTATGGCAAACCATCATGGTTTGTCGATGATGTCATCCTAGGCAGACAGATACTGGATCCCCTTTGAATAACACCAAAAGCTTAGCCAATTGTTGAAGTCAATCATTTTGTCCTTATACTGTGGTATCATTCTGTGTGAAGGTAGGATGCTGCTCAGGGCTATGGTCATACCTTCCTGGGCCACATGATCTGAGAGCTCTTCCATGTCTCTTTTCATGTATTCCAGGGAGGTACGTCTCAAGTCATTCACTCCAACATGGACAATGACAGAGTCGTATTTGTACTTGGTGTGGAGTGACTTGAGTGCATGCGTTATGTGGCGGATCCTGGCACCTGACAGGCAGCTGACTGTAATTTTCTTCTTGCTCAGCCTGGTGAGTGGGATATCAGTGTGCCTGCCTATAGAGTCACCTATGACTAAAGTGTTGGGTAAGTTGTTTTGCCATAGAGGCTGTTGTTGGGTTGCACAATGGTGTTGTGAGCTATGTGTCACTTTGGTTGTGACTGGTGTTTGTTTGCGTTTCAGCTTCAGAGGTCCTTGTTGCTTGGGCAGGTTACTGTGGGTTTAGTGTTGTTATGTGTAGATGTTGATGGTGTGGGTTTTGAAGGACTATGTGTTGCTTGAGGTGTAGTGCAGGTGTTAACCTTCTCCTCTTGACTGTCTAGCACAATCTTGGCTGGAGAGAGCTTTGCTTCCAGTTTGGCTGTGTAACTGCATCTCTCACAGACTGTAGTGTTGGGTGGTAGGAGGAGAGGGTTGTCTGTGTACATGAGGCAGTTGCTGCATTGCCCCAGTATGCCTACATTCACCAGATGGACTGGAGGAATCACCGGAAGCTGACCCTTGGACATGCCTGTTGAGGCACTTTTTTTGTAAAGTACAACAGCTGTTTTCCCTTACCTTTGCAAGGTACTTTGCAATTATAGGCTGTTTAGTGCCTACAATGAATTTCTCCTTATTAACAAGGAGAGTTGAGTGTTTGTATCAGTTTAAGGCTTCCTAGTGCTTTCCAGCAGGTTCTAGAGCAAGTGCTAGCCACAGGGGTTCAGATTTTAGTGCTACTACTGAGAACCAGCTAGTTCTAAGGGAAAATATGAAGAGCAGACTTTCTGGCACCTGGAATAGTTTAACCGTAGCCCAGCTGTGCTGTACGATGCGAAAAATGTGCAAACACATGTGTTTTTAAGCCAGAAAGTTGAAAGGGATAGAAATCAACCCAAAATGGCTAGCAAAATTATAATTTCAGAGCTGAAAACCACTCCTCTAGTGTTAGATAGGCAATACAATGCTCACCACTCCCACTGGTAAGTAGTAAGACTTCCCTCTACCACAGCAAGGCCTGGATACTCTGAACACAGAAAGTAAAGTCCTGAAACCAGAAAAGCCTGAGATCTTGACTATACTAGCTAGGAAAATTGAGAAACGAGCAAACAAGATACTATATATATATATATATATATATATATATATATATATATATATATATATATATATATATATATTTTTTTTTGGTTAAAACAGGCTGAACAATGCAATAATACAGTAAATAAACATAGAAAAGGCTAACACACCTGAGTGTGTAGCCCTAAACAGTAAATGCAATTAAAACTCTACAAAATTAGCAATTTAAAACTTTTTGAATGAAGCAAGGCAAGTGCACAACTGAAAAATGATTTAAGAGGCAGTAATACAGTAGAATAAATAGCTAGTATACATATACAGAGAAGTCTATATATACAGAAAAGCAGCTAAAACACACAAACAATTCAGATGCAGTGCAACCTAGAGAACTTGAGTTGTAGCAATATTAAGGCAAATACAGTTTTAATAAATGCACTAAAATATACTCATTTCCAAAATGTTTGAGAAGCACAGTCAGAACACAAGAAGATTCAGGCAATTTTTTTTTTTTTTTTTTTTTAAAGAAAGGGAGAAAGGAGGAACAGAAGCTGCCTTCTCAGATGTTCTCTCTGTATTAGGTAGAATGAACTAATGCCACTAGACTGGGAGGAGTGTCCCAGATCAAATTTACAGTAGGGGTGGGCAACTGCAAAGCCACCAAGTATAACAACGACACCAACAAGGAGGGAGGGTGGGGAACAATACTAAAGCTAGTAGCCTACACTCTTTTAGACAGTAAACCCTAAAGAAATGTTTATCACAGGAGTGAGCCACAAAATGAAAGTTTTTAAAGAGATAAAGGAGCACAGTGAAACTAGCTATAAAGCTTTACAAACAGTGTGACAGTAAAAAACTTATTTCTCAGGCCCTGTAAGGCAGACAAATTTAGTTTAACCATACAGATTAGTTAATATTAATAAAGTACAGTAAAAAGTATGCAGCAGGCAGTAAAAAGTGCTATATATAAATTGCTAGAAGCGATGTTGTTGTTGTGTCTTTTGGCTAACCAGTATAAATAAGCCAAAAAACCAGGATACTTATTGTTATGTATCTCAGATCAGAGTTGTAGTCAATACCCCTCCTCCACTCGTCTCAGTCAAATCTCAGTGTAGCCTGTTTTTGAAAAAGTAATTGGCAGTGATTCATGTAATAATGCACATCACATATGGAAGATATACATTTGTGTAGTGATTCATGCAGTGCAGATTTTTACAGCTCTACCAGGGCTGTAGTGCATTGACACCTATAGAACTTAGGTCATGGATGACTACGCATTTCTCTATCTGCAAAGCTTCTAGAAACACCATACATTATATAACTAAATACTGAGTAATACATAGATTAGTAAACTCTAAACATTACAATTCGCAACAGTCTTTATAATCCATGTTTGATTTCTTCAGTTTAGTGAGATGCAAGTAAGACCAATGCATGTCATCATGGCTGAAATGTGTGAGTCTTGTAAACACAATGCAAGTACAAGAATTCTGAAGCTATAATTCTTATACTGTCTTATGTCTGTAGTTTTAGTGCAGTACGTAGATATGTGTACAGGTTTGAATTCCAAAGATGTGCACTTATTCCTTTACTGGCTACTTATTTCTATAAAGTGCATTACTAAACTATGACATTTAAACTCGGTCTGCTGACACAATAGTTTTATAATGCAGATCTGATGCTGTAATACTCTATCTAAGTGCCTTTCTCAAATCTTTCTACTTTTTTAGTCTTTTTTTAAACTATTTTCAAATTTTACATTAGATGTTTCTGTATGTTTACAGTGTGTTTATTATTATTTAGTATGACGTTACTGGAGCTTTTCTCCCCGGGCCTCCACTGAAAATGGACATGTATCCAGTTGGACTAGCCCAGTCAACAAATGTAAAATAAAATAAAATAAATAAACAGGCCAATATAAATGTGTTCTGCTTATGTATGGGTTCAAATCTCAGTGCAGCCTCTTTTGAATGATATCTTGGCAGTTATTCATTTCCTTTTGCACGACACATATGGGAGATCTATAGTTGCTTGGTAAGTTATACGTGAGATATTTTACACATCTTGTATGGCTATGGTATATTGATGCCTTTAGCACTTAGACTAGTGTCTAGAAACATTGGACTTCTGCTAATAATGATGCATGTGTAAATGCTGGTTAATACATGCATATGCTACCTCTACAGTTTAAATTGCACAACAGTCTGTTATAATCCATTACTTCTTTTCATTGACTACCTTACTACCTAAATTACATGTGTAGTGCAATCTCACAGTTGAATAGTAATTTCTTTAATGGCTATTTATGTGTTTCATTATATACAATCCCACAACATCCCCCTATCTTTCCTCCTTACAATCCTTGTACCATCCAAACAGGCCTCTCAGATCAGAAAACAAAACACTGCTCAAAGCAGACAAACCCAATCTCCCAGCTGGTCAAATGCTCTATTCCTTTACTGTTTCCCAAACTTTGGAAAACCCTCCTATCTACAATCACCTCCATCAGTTACCCTGCACTCTTTAAGAAGTCTCTTAGACAACATCTCTCCTCTGGCTGGCTATGCCCATGCCAAAAATACAATTCTCTAAACACTGCTACCCCCACTCTACCCCACTTCTTTCTAGCTGGCTGGTGCTCCAACCAACCTGTCTATTTACCCTTACACATCTTGCCTTACCTATTTAGCATACACTGTCCTCCTACACCTACTTTCTCTCTATCCCTCTATGTTACTAACCACTGCTGAACCTTTCATCCCTGGACAACCTCCACTTTCTCATGCCCCTAACTCTAGTCAGTTAACTACTTATTAACTCTTTGTATTCACCCTTAGTAGTCTTTAAAATCTTACCCAACTTACCCTTCACATATAGTCCTTAATTTTTGCTAAATACATATATAACATAATGGCTTCATTTATGTACATATACAACCTGAACTTTCCACTCATACCCTAGCTGCTTACTGCTTCACCTGTCAACTCTGCTATGAACCATTCCACTCATATTTAATCTGTTTACTGCTTAATACTTGTTAACTCTGATATGTACTTGTATCCCATATTTATTTTAAACCCAGGTCCATGATTGTTACTTATTGCCTTATAGCTCTTTATGTAATTGTACTTGTATTTCTGTATTTCTGTTGTATGTGTATCACTTGTAATTTGTATGTGGAACTTTTCTCCCCAGGCCTCCACTGAAAATGGGCTCACCTAGGCCCAGTGGACCTTCCCGGTAAACAAATGCAATAAATAAATAAAGTAAATTTCAAGTGAATACAAATGTTTTCACACCCTGGGAGTTGGATATCTGAACTGCTAGAGGGGTATTGCTGTAAGAAATTTGATATCATGTATCACAGTTGCATTGTTTTGTTGTTTGAATCCTACTGCAGACACTATGTACATCATTGACTAGATTTTATATTATTACTAAGGCATGTCTGACTTGTGTGAAATGTGTTATAAACAGTGGTGTTTGTTCGACTCTATTAGTCATTTATTATGGATTTCACTAGTTTACATCACACAATGCATAATGGATGTATTAACTACACTGCAATGTTAAATGTATAAAGGAGCTTATGTAGTGCATATGGCAGCACTTGTTATTTTCTATTAGTTCTTGCACACAGGACAACTAGTTTGCAGTGAAAAGTACTGTCCATATAGTTGCAAACCAGATACCTCTGACAGTGATTGATATTCTCATTCCAACTGTCTAATCAATAAAAAGGGTCTGTTGCCATGGATATGAACTTTCCTACTGTCTCCGTTACTGGCTTGGGGGATATTGTCATCCTGAGGCAATGTAGAAATTGCCTCATGTTTACTGACAACCAGTTAATTCTGAAACAAGCTGATGTGGTATTGGAATGATGTACTGACACAATGTCACTGGAGACAAAGCTCTCACATAAAAGTAATCCTAATGTCAATAAGGTTGTCAGTAGTACACATGCTGCTCCCATCATGCACAATTCAAAGTAGACATATAGACCAACATATGCTGAGACACTTACATGTAACCTTCCTATACCACAAAGACCTCCTAAACAAAGTACATATAAAAAATACCCTCGGCAGCCCCAAATGTACTCTTTCAAAACATCACCCACATCAATACAAAGCCACATCTAATGGCGCCTCTACCTCTAAGCCTATAAGGCAAGCCACCACACAATACAACATTCTAGTCATTGGAGACTCCATCTTGAGACACACTGATATCCCTGCCATCAGGCTGAGTATGAGAAAGTTACAGTCATTTGCTTATCAGGGGCTAGGATCTGCCACATTACATATGCACTCAGGTCATTGGACCATAATTACCATTATGACTCAGTCATAGTCCATGTGGGAGTAAATGACCAGAGACTTACCTCCCTAGACTATATGAAGAGAGATATCATGGATCTCTCAGAATATGAGCCTAGCATTAGCACTTCACCTTCTCCAAGGATGATGCCACAATGTGAACAAAAAATGATTGACTTTAATAATTGACTTAGTTTCTGGTGTCATTCTAAGGGGGTGCAATATTTGTCATCATGGAAGGAGATGGTGAAAAGACCACATTGTTTTGCTAGGGATGGTCTGTACTACTCCCCTCGGGGGTTTTGAGTATTAGCTAAAACATTTTCTTCCCCCCATAGTGCCTTTTTTAGGCAATGCCAAACTGAAAGTACATCTGACATAGCAAATCAAAACCAAGAAAATCTACAGGTATTACTGCTCCGTGCTAGGAGTCTAAATAAAAACTCCACTCCCTAGAAGCTCGCTTTACCCTAGGGAATGCTGATATTTGTGCAGTCACTGAGACATGGTTTAAAGTCATGGGGAGCACACCAACAGTGCAAGGTTATAATGCCTTCCACATGTTTAGGCCAGCCGCTTCACAGGCAGGGACTAAAGGTGGAGGTGTCTCTATTTACATCAAAAATAAATATACATCAAGGCTGGTCAAACAGGAAAATGCTCTTGAGCTGCTCCATGTTCAAATCACAATAGGTAAAATCCAATACCACTTCCTTGCAAGCTATATGTTTCCCTATATGACCCAGGAAACTCATACCATGTATTTAAATGTATTAGAAACACTAACCATCCAACCCAATACCATATTCATGAGTGACTTTAATTACCCCACTATTAATGGGGAATCCTACACAACAACAAACGTACATGCACAGAGATTCCTGGAATTTGTAAACACAAACTCCTGGGACCGGATAATCAATATACCAACCAGGGGTACAACCATGCTGGATCTAGTCCTCACTAATATGGAAGTCTGCTGCACACACCCTACTGTAATGTCTTCCCTGGTAAGGTCAGACCATAGAATGGTCTCCTTTGAAGTGAAAATAAAACCTGTAACCCCAGCTAAACCTGAAATATTCAGGAACTATTCTAAGCTTAATTTCCTGCTATTAAGTGAGAACCTGGCAAAATTTCAAGCCCCCATAAACCCTGAAAACACTTCTGCCATTGCAGAACTGTTCACAGAAACATGGTACAAGCATGTTAATAGCTGCTTAGAGGCAGCTGTACCCACCAGGAAGAAGTACATGACTAACTCAAAAAAGAAGCCACCCTGGTGGAATCACAAAATCAGTCAGCTGTATAACAAGAGAAAGAAAACCATGGCAAAAATTAGGAGGTGCAGCACCTAGCAGGAAAAAGCACTCTCATCAAACAAAACAAACAACTCAGGGGACAAATAAAGTCTACCAAAGCCAAGGTAAGTTTGGCCTCCCAGGCCAAGGGCAACCACAAAGCCTTCATTAGCTATTTCTGCAGCCTCAAAGGCAATACACAGTTGTCTGCAGAGCTCATTCTAAATGGATCCACCTAAACTGAGCCAGAAGATACAGCAAACCTCCTGGCTGATAAATTCAGCTCCAAATTTACTCCTCTCTCCCCCCAACCTTCCCTCAGAAAATATCATCAAATATAACTCCCCCCTACTATTACTAGGAAACAGGTCCTTAATGCTCTCTTTAAGACCAAGAACACTGCAACAACTGGACCATACAGTATCCCAGGATGTGTTAAAAATAGCATGAAACATGAACTATCTGGGCCTCTGGAATTACTATTTAACTGTAGCCTTCAAACAGGGTTTGTGTCTCATGAATGGAGAAAGGCAACAGTCATCCCTCTGCACAAAGGTGGGCCATCTACAGACCCTGGAAACTACAGACCCATAAGTCTCACTAGTCTTATATGTAAAGCCATGGAAATAATTATCATTGAGATGATCAATAGAGATTTAGTAAAGCTCCAGACACTGGACCCAACCCAGTTTGACTTTGTCAAGGGGAATATCATGCCTGCTCAACCTGGTGAACTGTTTTGAGAAGAACATCAAAACAACTGATGAGGACAAAATCATTCACACTGCTTATCTTCACCTTGCTAAGGTACTTGACACAACACCCCACTTGGGCATTCTTGACAAACTAAAGAGGTTAGGTACAAACCCATATGTCACCCAGTGGATAGTCAATTGGCTCACAGACAGGACCCAGGAAGTTAGAACTGGGGATTCTACCTCTACAAAGAGGCAAGTCACAAGTGGAGTCTTGAGTCCCATCATATTGACAACACACCCCAGAAAATTGATCTCATAGTTAGAGATCTGGGAACCTGTTTTGACAATGCACTTTAATCACCATGGGTCCACTGCTGTAAGGAGGTTCTTTTGCATTTTATAACTTAGATCTAAAGGTATTGTATTGACATCCAGCAATGTAATTGTTTCGCTGTACTCGACACTCATTATGTATCTACCCAGACACAAAGCTTTCCCACTTAAAAATCAATGGCAAAAATTGTGCAAACTATGCAATAGGTCTCAAAGCCTTGTGCCTCTTCTCTTTATTATAAAAGTTATTGACAGACATCCTCTGCCTCACATATTCAGCTTCAGCAGTCATGATTCTGTCAGACGTATTACACATTTACAAGTCCAATGATATCATAGACACCTGCTCAAGGGATCTCAACCTCCTTTTTCAAAATAAATAGAACATGTTGAAGAAGTGAGATTGTATCACAGAGAATATGAAACTGTCTTCCACTCCACATATAGCAAAGTATTTATCTTACTTTGTTCAAGCATAGGTTGGACAATGGAAAGATAGCCACAAATTAACTCCAAGTTTAGCACCCCTGTCCCTCACAGATAGGGGAAACATATAAATGTCCTAATATGCCTTTGTTTGGCTCACTTGTGGGTTATTCATATGGAAAAATAAGGGTTAATAACTACCGTAGGAATTATAAGGGTGATCAGCAGATTTGCAATTTAATGTTTCTCATGCAAGTGTAAATCATTCTAAATTTTGACATTCCATGCCATATGTCATATATCTTATGTAATATGTACTTCATAAGGTATCATTCTGAATATTGCTGAACTGTATGTCTTCTACAACTATAATAATAATAATAATAATAATAATAATAATAATAATAATAATAATAATCACAAGTCTTTGCCACATTTACATAAATAACCTTAACAGTCAACAGTATGTTTAATTTTTGGATGAGAAACATTAAAAAGTTGCATTGATAAAGAAATTTTATTAGACTGAAAGTATTGCACAAATAAAACATTTTTATATAAAGAACAATAAATAATATAATCAGCACAACCACCACAGCCAGGATTACATATATAAAAAGCTGTACAACACCACCTTCAGGATATAAAATACTTTAATAGGATGAGCACTTTCAGATCCACTGATCCTTCTTCAGACCCATTCACAAAAAATACTTTTAAGAAGCACCCTATATAATAGACTGTAACCAATCAAAGTGCGGATTCATAGCAACTTCCTTTAACATCATCAGTGCTTTAAAACCCCCTTCAAGGGTTCATTATGCTTGGATTTGCTGTAGTGGAGGGCTCACAACATTTTTTGCAGGACCCAGGGGTACATCTCAGAAGTGGAAAAGGAGAGAATTGTTACTTGATGGTACAGTTATATCCAATGGATATGGGCTAGAAGCTCTAAATCAGTTTTTGTCCATAAAGGCTGGTTACAAAGCAACTAAGACTGATTTGATCACTACTTTGATGAAGGCTGTTCTTGAGAATAGCATGTTTTTATTTGAGAATGATTTATACCTACAAAGATGTGGGGTTGCCATGGGTACACCATGTGCCAACACATATGCAAACCTAGTGTTGGCACAATGGGAGAAACCTATATATTCACAAACAATCCTTTCTCTGTAGATGTAAGATTTTATAAATGTTTTGTTGATGATATCTTTATGTTATGGGGAGACAGTTCCAGTCAGCTACAAGCCTTCCATGAATATCTAGAAAAAATACTGATGTTTTGTGTTTTACACTGAAATATGATGTCAGCTATATGGATTTTCTTGATATTAGGCTGAAACAAGATATGTCAATGGGTGAGATACATACAGGGCTATATCATAAAGATTGTTGGAAGAACAGCATTTTATCAAGGTCTAGTATGCATCCCAAGCATACTCACATCAATATACTCAAAAGACAATTTCTTAGAAATTCCAAACTACATACTAATGTGGAAGACTGTAAGTGAGCTGCTGATGATATGGGGAGAAATTTTATAAAGAGAGGCTATAAGAGGAATGATGTGGACAGTATGCAGAAGCAGGCTATGGACCTAAGGAAAACCAGTGGTGAATCATATCGGTATAGGAACAAATGAGATGCGAAGATTGATCATAGTGAAATGGTAAAGGAACCCAGAATGATCCTAACCTATTCATGTGATATGAAAGAAATATGCCATGTGATAAATAATTGGAAGATTCTTGCTTCAGATGATGAGCTTAAAGGAATAATAGAAGTGTCACGCTTTACCTTTAGGGATAATAAGAATTTCTAGAACTTACTGTATGAGAAGGGTGATATGCCTGCCCCTGTTAGATCACAAAGAAAGGGCACTCATCCATGTCGAAGGTGTACCTGTTGTAGGTATATATGTAAGGATGCAGTTTTTATACATCCGAATCAGAATAAGAGATACATTTTTGAAAAATATACTAACTGTACCACAAAAAATATAGTATATTGGGCTACACGTGACTCCTGTATTTCCTTTTATGTAGGAAAAACTATGAGACAACTAAAGGAGAGCATGTCTAAACATAATAATGACATTAGACTGCAGAGTCTCAAAAACCCTCTTTAGAAGCATATTCATGCCAATAATAAAGGACATTGTTTTTATTTTAGGGTTATACAAAGAATTTTTATTAATCAAAGAGGAGGGGACATTGATAATATTGTGCAGAAAGCTGAAATGTTTTGGATTTGTAGGCTGCAGGCTTATAAAAATCCTAGGCTGAACATCTATCTCCCTATAAAACCTTCAGTGAAAGGGAGAAAGCTAAGACGGCAGTTTTAAAGCTCTGAAGATGTTAAAGGAAGTTGCTATGAAGCAGCACTTTGATTGGTTACACTCTATTATATAGTGTGTTTTTTAAAAGTATTTTATGTAAATGAGTCTGAAGAAGGATCAGTGGATCCGAAAGTGCTTATCCTATTAAAGTATTTTATATCCTGAAGGGGGGTGTCGTACAGCTTTTTATATATGTAATCCTGGCTGTGGTGGATGTACTGATTATATTATTTATTGGACTGTTCATGCTGCATATTACTTTGGTGAAATGCTTCCTTTTGCTGTTGTTTCTTGTTCTATAAGGGACAAAATACAGAAATATCAATATATTTTTACACCCAGTTATATAAATCAGGACTGAATTTCTCAGACCCAGCTATTTTTTTGTTTAATTATGCTTGTGGCAGAAATTAATTGGTAAATGCTGGCTCATATCCAGTAGTTTAGCAGATAACTTGACACTGTTACTGATTTTATAGTATCTGCTGGACAGGAATAATAGTAACAAAATAAAAGCAGCATATATTTTGCTGGTTCCCAGAGGATTATTCTTGCCAGTCCCCGGTGAGTGCCACTGAGTTTAAGAGCTGTTTTGGTATGGCTCCAGTTATGATGTAATAATATGCAGAATTTTGTAGGTGAACATTCTTTGCTTTCTTGGCTGATTGTAGCTAAAAGGTATTTTACATCTTCCCTTTGAGCAAGAATTGCATTTATTCTAATAAATGTAAGGCTGAATCATTGTTTATACTGGCTATAAGCATAAAAAGAATGCCTCCTTAAAAGCATATCATGACATTCTTATTTTATCCTACATGTAGAAATGCTTTATATGAAAAATGATTTTTATGTATTGCAGCTCTCTGAAAGTAATATGATATCACAGATTATATTTATATAAAATAAGTTGTTACATTAATGCAAGTGTTAAATGTGATGTTTCTGCAAACCATATACAAAGGAGTATATTCAATAAGCAATAGACATATACATACTGAAATGGCATAAATGATGTCACAAACTTTTTAATGAGTATATTATGGGATGATCAAAAAGGGTATATGTAATCAGTCTCAGTTGGCAAACCGAGCAATTGTCAGAAATTAAGACGTTACTATACAGTTAGAAATTACAAATGAAGAACATGCAAGACTAATTCTCCTCCAGAGCAGTTTAAATTTTACGAAGGGAGGAGATCACAGCTATACTGGTCTGTACCTTTGTACTGACTCCAGCACAAAGAAAATTGAAGGTATTTTTGTAGAACCTGCATTGACACAAGTCAGTCATCCCTCTGTTCCTTATGATGTAAGTAGTAAATGCCATGACATTCACGAATTCCATCTGTCGGGGCTTTAGTCACGCTGCATTATTTAAAGGGGCACGCCGCCAGTTCTAAACAGGGTCATTTGCCTCAGACTGAAACATAAAATGTTGCCACCCACCTTGTTAACATCCTCTCACTTTATGAGATCAGAGTTGGTCAC